>NW_027443431.1:0-46000 GCF_048569485.1 Anomaloglossus baeobatrachus | reverse complement strand
GGCATTCCACAGTCTGACTGCTCTAACTGTAAAGAACCCTTTCCTATTTAGCTGTCGGAATCGCTTTTCTTCCACTCGCAGTGAATGCCCCCTGGTCCTTAGTATTGTCTTCGGAAGAAATAAGTCATGTGCCAGTCCTTTATATTGACCACACATGTATTTATACATATAAATGAGATCTCCTCTGAGACGTCTTTTTTCTAAGCTAAACATATATAACTTTTTCAACCTTTCATCATATCGGAGGCCTTCCATTCCTTGTAGTAGTCTAGTTGCCTGCCTTTGAACTGACTCTAACTTCTGAATGTCCTTTTTAAAATGTGGAGCCCAAAACTGAATCCCATATTCCTGATGTGGCCTTACAAGTGATTTATAGTGGGGTAACAATACGTTAGGATCACGGGATCTAATCTCTCTTTTTATACTCCCTAGAATCTTGTTTGCTTTTGCAGCTGCTGCTTGACATTGAGTGCTGCTGCTCAGCTTATTTGTAATGAGAATACCCAAGTCCTTCTCCTGTTCTGTAGTCCCGAGTTTTCTTCCATTTAATGTATACGCAGTAATAGGATTACTCCATCCTAGGTGCATTACTTTACATTTATCAACATTAAATCTCATTTGCCAAGTATCTGCCCATTCTGACATCTAATCCAGATCTTTTTGTAATATTGTACTATCAAGGTCAGTTTTTAATATCCTACATAGTTTGGTGTCATCAGCAAAGACTGACACTTTACTATCAATCCCATCCACAAGGTCATTAATAAAGAGATTAAAAAGAATTGGTCCTAGCACAGATCCCTGCGGTACCCCACTGCTGACTATGGCCCATTTAGAGAATGTTCCATTTATGACTACTCTTTGTTTCCTATCTTTTAGCCAATTCCTTACCCAGTTGCATATAGTTTCCCCTAGTCCTTGTTTCTGGAGCTTTAGTATAAGGCTATTATGTGGTACAGTATCAAATGCCTTTGCAAAGTCCAAATAAATCCCATCAGCTGCATTACCAATATCCAGGTTTGCACTTACCCCCTCATAGAACCCCAACAGGTTGGTTAGACACGATTTATCTTTCATGAATCCATGCTGTCTGTCAGTTATTATATTATTTTCTGCAACATATTTTTGCATGTCATCCCTTAAAATGCCCTCAAAAACTTTGCATACTACTGATGTCAGGCTTACTGGACGGTAGTTGCCTGGATGTACCCTCTTACCTTTCTGAAATATCGGTACCACATCAGCAATCCTGCAATCCTGAGGCACCAACCCTGTTACAAGCGAGTCTAAAAAGATGAGATACAGTGGTCTGTCAATTACGGAGCTCAATTCCCTCAATATTCGTGGATGAATGCCATCTGGCCCTGGGGATTTGTCAATGTTTAATTTACTCAGACGTAGGCATACTTCTTCTTGTGTTAAATTAATTATATCGGGTGGTGAACTTTGATTTTTCACTTGTTGAATGATGCCTGGTACAGTCAGTTCCTTGGTGAACACAGATGAGAAATGCCTATTTAATATCTCAGTCTTTTGTTTGTCCTCTATAACTAACTTGTTATTATATTTTAAGGGGCCAATACTATCCTTTGTTTTCCTTTTGGCATTAATGTATTTATAAAAGATTTTGGGATTTATTTTAATGTCATTGGCGATTTTTTTTTCAGTAGCTAGTTTTGCTTGTTTGATTTCTTTTTTGCATTGCCTATTGATATCTTTATACTCCTGAAATGCTATTTCTGTATTCTCAGCCTTCAAGATTTTAAACGCCCTTTGTTTTTGTTTTATTATACTTTGTACAGTCTTATTTATCCATAGTGGTTTCTTTTTATTCCGGGACATTTTATTACCAGAGGGTATAAGTTTTTTACAGGACTCTAGCAGTATATCCTTAAATTTCCCCATTTATGTTCAGTATCCCCAGTTACCATGACTTTGTCCCAATCTACACATTTAAGCTCTTCCCTTAATTTGTTGAAATTGTGGAGGTCACCTGAGCTGTAGTATGTTTGTTTAAACGTAATAAGAATATCTGTGTATATAACTAATCAAAATGTAGATGTAGATACAAAATGATCTGTCTGTCTATGTAGCAATTGCACAGACCTATAGTATAATTCAAAGTTGTATAGTCATGAAGGAGTTAACCAAAGATAATGAAGCCAAAATGTGAAGCTACAAACTCTTATCAATAGTGTCCACACAGAAAGAATGTTTTAATGAACAGATGTATTGTACAAATGCTGGGAGAAATAGGGGAGTGAAAGCACTCCTTTGTTAGTTTCAAGGTTATTCATGCTTACAGTATAATTGGATCTATCTTATTAAACTAGTTCAGTTGGTGACGCTGGCTGAAAAGAGAGCATGTCTGTGTTCTTTGTCTTATATACATTGATATATATATATTGGCACTGATATACAGCTAATATGGCATCGTCTCTGGATATCCCAAATGAGGACTCCATTAGCAGTCTTCAACGCAAATTGCTCCCTTGACAAAATCAGCTTTCCTAAAATTCCAGGTTTTAGCATTTCCCCTTTGGAATGTTCTATTGAATATTACGTTGAAGCTTACCATATTATGATCGCTGGTGCCCAAGTGCTCCCGGACCTGTAGATCTGAAATTGTATCCGGTCTATTTGACAGGACCAAATCTAGCAAATTATCTCCCCTCGTCGGTTTATCTACCATCTGAGAGAGGAAATGGTCTTGAATGGTAGATAAGAATTTACAGCTTTTAGCACAACCAGAAGATTCTATGTCCCACTGTATGTCTGGAAAGTTGAAATCCCCCATAATAAGAACCCGATTATTATTATTAGCTGCCTTTTCAATTTGTTCCAGCATTTCACCCTCTATTTGTTCAGGTATGTTAGGAGGCTTATAGCAAACTCCAATTAGCATTTTTCCATTATTCTCCTCCCCATGTACATTTACCCATACCGACTCTACATTGTTGCAGTTCCCCCCAATGTCATCATTCAACACAGGTTTTAGGTTAGATTTGATAAATATACACACCCCACCACCTTTTTTGTCTTTCCTGTCCCTCCTAAATGTACTATAACCCTGTATGTTTGTCACCCAGTCATGGCTTTCATCCAGCCAGGTTTCCGTAATGCCCACCACATCATAATCCATGGTTGACATAAGAGCCTCCAATTAATTCATTTTGTTTGCAAGACTTCTTGCATTTGCCAGTAGACATTTAATCCTATTAACACCTTTATTACTCCTAGCCTCCCTACGTTCCTTGCATGTCCCATCCCCCCCTAATCCTTCATTGACCCCTACCATCTCACTGTCTCTATCTGCTCTATCTATCCCCTTTTTTGCTCCACTACCCTCCCTCCCCCCAGATCCTAGTTTAAAAGCTCCTCCATCCGTCTGACCATTTTCTCCCCCAGCACAGCTGCACCTTCCCCATTGAGGTGCAGCCCGTCCCTACCGTAGAGCCTGTAGCCGACTGAGAAGTCGGCCAGTTCTCCATGAACCCAAACCCTTCCTTCCTGCACCAATTTCTAAGCCACGTATTTATCTCCCGAAGCTTCCGCTGTCTTTCTAGTGATGCTCGTGGCACCGGTAGTATTTCTGAAAACACCACCTTGGAGGTCCTGGACTTCAGCTTCTCTCCTAGTTCCCTGTAATCATTTTTAAGGACCTTCCACCTGCCTCTAATTTGTCATTAGTACCAATGTGCACCATGACCGCTGGGTTTTCCCCAGCCCCACCCAGCAATCTGTCTATCCGATCCGCAATATGCCGAACCCGAGCACCCGGCAGACAACACACTGTTCGGCATTCACGGTCTCGGCGACAAATGACCTTGTCTGTCCGCCAAATTATAGAGTCCCCTACCACTAACATCTGTCTGGGCTTTGCTGCACTTGTCGCGGATGGAGGAGGGGACGCTGCGCTCTCCCACTGCTCGGGTCCGGCCGCTGCTGCTGCGGCTGCTGCTCGGTGGTGGTTCGAGCGGTGGGCCGGATCCCGGGGACTCGAGCGGCGTTCCTCGCCCGTGAGTGAAAAGGGTGGGGATTGATTGTGGGGATTTGAGATTGTCCGTGACGCCACCCACGGTTGTGGTGAGATTGGTGACACCACCACTGCTCTGGACGGGGATCCCGGGAGCGATGACAGGGAGCAGCCTGGATGTTAGTTCTCCCCTCCGTGGGTAGGGGGGTTGGTTGTCCCGGGGCCCGGTGATGGGGTAGGGATGGATTGCAGGCGGGTTACGGGGCCTGGTGAGGTGCAGGGTCGCGAGGGCAGCGCTGTGCCGCACGGCACGGTGGTACTCACTCAGCCAATGATGTACACAGAGTCTCCGGTAAAACAAACGGCTGGATGGAGGGGTCCCACAGACGGCTACGGTGTTTCTCCTCCCGGCAGGTTGATGGTGACTGCCTTTCCCTGCTCCTGTGTAGTGTAATGGTTCCAATGGGTTCCCACCGGTAACCCGCTCCCCAGCTTGAAGGTTGCTGAAGGAGCCCTTTTTGCCCGCAGGCTCTGGCCCTGGGAACTTTAGCCTTGGCGGTGACTGTGTTTCCCTCTCTCGGTTGGACTGTTGCCTTCTGTCGGGACTTGGCTGCTGGGAAACCCAGGAGGTTCCCTTCGCTAACGGATTTGGCAAATTCACGGCGACTCCTAGCCTTGCCGGGGTCCGTAAGCCCCTGCCGGATGGTGCTGGCTTCTCTTTGCGTACCGGTCCGGTACTGCCGGGCCACCGCCCATCCACGGTCCTTACGGCTAGCTCCAATAGGCCTCTCCTGCAGGCGGTCACCACCGTCTGCCAACCTTGCTGATCCGTCCGGGCCACACACCCGGACCACTTTCTGTCTGCTCCTTTGCCACTTCACTCTCAAACTGAAACTGACTCTTTTCCCGCCTCCAGGACTGTGAACTCCTCGGTGGGTGGGATCACCCGCCTGGCCCACCCCCTGGTGTGAACATCAGCCCCTGGAGGAAGGCAACAAGGGTTTTTGTCTGACTTCGGTGTGCCTGACCGGGAGTGTGGGGTGTGTTGGTGTTGTTCTGTGACGACCTGGCTTGTCCAGGGCGCCACATTCCCCCTTAGTAAAATGCAGACCGTCCGCGGGCTGCCCGTCCATCACCGGTTTTATTTTCACAACTGAAAAGATAAACAGTAAAACAGGTTACAATTATATTAACTTCTTCCCACATCGGGAGGCATATTCTTAAACGTTACTAAACGGTTTCGGCTTCCGCTCTCTCCCACCCAAGCAACCTGGCCCTGATGCTGCCCCTAAGCAAATGGGCAGCACCCCTTGACCCTAGTCCAGCACAAGTTACCCGAGCGGGTTCTGTCCTTTTCAGGGGACCCACGTCCATGGGGAAACCCTGAAACCCCCGGAAGATCGCCACCGGTTGCGGTAGTGGCGGGCCTGGGCCATCACTTCCCTCCAGGCCCATCCTCCAAACCAGCCTCTCCGGAGGCGGTAACGGTTTAGCCATAAAACATTTTTATTTACAAACCACAAGTTCGTGGTTGCCCTGCCAGTTCTCAGGCTTGTCCGTAGTAGTTTCTACGCATACATGTAAACAGTCCCCACGGGGACAACAGCTGCCGGCAACGACCGGTTCAATCAGGTTTGAAATCAGGTAAACTTCGATAATTATTTACTTATCATTGGTTAACACTTTCAAACGGTACTTTCAACACACACAAATTTCCCCCCCCTAAAGAGTAGTTTCCCTGTACCTAAGTGGGGGTCTACCTAGGTTGGGACGAGTGGACTTCCGGGGCCTGGTGTCAGTGGTGACAGGCAGTGTGGCAGAGGGAATCATCAGTTCCTCCTCCCTGCTATCGTGTGGGGCAGGCGGAGGCATAGGGGAGCTGGGTACAGGTTCATCCCTGGGCACTGGCTCATGGTTGACTACTTCCATCACTTCCTCATCCACGGGTTGTGGGAATAATATCACTGGAAGAATCACCGCGCCTTTCTGTGTAGGCCAGTCTGCTGGAAAATCACCCATCATGGTGTGGATTACCTCTTTTGCCTTCTCCGCCGGTCTGGGAACCGGAGTTTCAGCTGCCACCCTCAATGCTGGTGGGCACCTCTTTAAATGGTCCCGGGAAACTGTGGCCAGAGTTCCCCCCTGGTCACGACTGATCTGGTAAGCCTTCCCATTCTCCCATCCTGTGGGCTGTATGACATATGGGGTTTGCTCCCACTGATAATCCAGCTTGTGCTGGAAAGGACCAGCAGACGCCTTCTGATTGAAGCGCTGCTCCTGCTGTTCCCGACTCCGACTCAAGTTCTTTTCAACGTACTCCTGGGTTTGTCGGTACTGCACCCTCCGCTGAGTGTCCCATTCAGCTGTTGAAGGGAGTGCTTCCGGGGCTTCCAACCCCATGTCCAGATCCACCGGTAGCCGGCCGGGGCGAGCCCTCATCAGTTATGCTGGGGTGCATTCCGTTGAGCTGGAAGGGATATTGTTGTACATATCAACTAGGTCAGGTAGCTTTTCCGGCCACTGGTTCCGCTCTTCTAGTGGCAACGTCTATAACATACTGTTGATTCAGACAGACAAAGTGTTCATTGTTACAAAAACTTTGTGTATCCTTAAGGTTTTTGTGTGTTTGCTTTATGTACACAAGACAAAACAATCACTGATCTTGGGGAGAGCAGCCAGAGAAAACACGGCCGGCAGCCAGCAAAGCGCTCAACACAGTGAAATCCTAGGTGCATTGCCCTCTAGGAAATATGCAAATCAAAACGGTCCGTGGAGCCACTGTTAGAAGCCTCGACATGGAAAATAGCCAGATATCCCTCCGAGAAGGACCTAGCCAAGGAGTGGCTCTTTTTAAGAGACCACTATAACCACCATATTAAGTGGCCCTTTTAGTCCATGTCCAGCTCTTGACGAGTTTAAAGATATGACCAGAAATATACCAAGCCCAGGTATCCATCCACCTAGGATTTTACTGTAGACCAATTCACAAAAAAGGGATCAGAAACAGTCTGTAAAATAAATAATGTTTATTGTAATACTAGCTGTAGTACCCGGGCATTGCCCGGGATAGTAACTGTCTCGCTGTCTCTCTCCCAGTCTCTTTGTGTCACTGTCTGTCTGTCTCGCTGTCTGTCTCTTTCCTTGTCTGTCTGTTTTTATCTCTCTGTCTGTATTTGCATCAGTATATCTGTCTCAGTCTCTGTATCTGTCTGTCACTCTCTTTCTCTTTGTCCGGCTGTCTCTTTGTCTGGCTGTCTCTTTGTCCGGCTGTCTCTTTGCTCGTCTGTCTCTTTGCCCATCTGTCTCTTTGCCCGGCTGTCTCTTTGCCCGGCTGTCTCTTTCCCCTGGCTGTCTCTTACCCCGGCTCTCTCTTTCGCCGGGCTGTCTCTTTCCCCGGGCTGTCTCTTTCCCCGGGCTGTCTCTTTCCCCGGGCTGTCTCTTTCCCCGGGCTGTCTCTTTCCCCGGGCTGTCTCTTTCCCCGGTTATCTCTGTCTGTGTCTCTGTCTCTCTTTATCCGTCTCACCACCAACATCTTTTTACCTCACACATAAGCTTGTTATACTAACAGTTTATTTTGTTCCTACGGCAACCACTGACAGTTGCTATTTATAGCCTGCAGCTCCCAGTTCCATTCAGTTTAATGGCTGCAGGCTTTTTGTAGAGTAACTGGTAAGCACGGGGTTAAATTTTCCCACCCAAACAGTCTATGACGTTCCCTGAGTCACATGGGGCGTCTGTGCAATATTTCGTGATTGTAAATGCGACGGTGCAAATTCCTTTAGTGGACATACATACATACACACATACATACATACACACACACACACACACACACACACACACATACACTCAGCTTTATATATTAGGCCGGTGTCACACTTGCGAGTGCCTTGCGTGTAACTCACGCGAGTCTCTCGTAGTATCACCCGGAACGGCCGCACACTCTCCTGACAGGAGCTGGTCGATTGCATGTATCTCTATGCAGCAGAGACACTCTTGTCAGGAGAGTGTGCGGCCGTTCCGGGTGATACAATGAGAGACTCGCGCAAGTTATATGCGAGGCACTCGCAAGTGTGACTCCGGCCTTAGACTAGCTGTAAGACCCGGGCATTGCCCGGGATAGTAACTGTCTCTCTGTCTCTCTCCCAGTCTCTGTCTGTGTGTCGCTGTCTGTCTGTCTCGCTGTCTGTCTCTTTACTTGTCTGTCTGTTTCTATCTCTCTGTATTTGCATCAGTCTGTCTCAATCTCTGTATCTGTCTGTCTCTCTCTCTCTCTGTCTCTTTCCCCGTCTTTCTTTGCCGGGCTGTCTTTTTGCCGGGCTGTCTCTTTGCCGGGCTGTCTCTTTGCCCGTCTGTCTCTTTGACCGTCTGTCTCTTTGCAGGTCTGTCTCTTTCCAGGTCTGTCTCTTTCCAGGTCTGTCTCTTTGCCAGGCTGTCTCTTTGCCCGGCTGTCTCTTTGCTCGGCTGTCTCTCTCTGTCTGTCTTTTTCTGTCTCTCTCTATCCGTCTATCCTATCTTATACTAACAGTTTATTTTGTTCCTATAGCAACCACTGACAGTTGCTATTTATAGCCTATAGCTCCCAGCTCCATTCAGTTTAATGGCTGCAGGATTTTTGTAGAGTAACTGGAAAGCACGGGGTTAAATTTTCCTGCCCAAACATAGTCTATGACGTTCCCTGAGTCACATGGAGTGTCTGTGCAAAATTTTGTGATTGTAAATGCGACGGTGCAAATTCCTTTAGCGGACATACACACATACACACACACATACACTGAGCTTTATATATTAGATATATTAAAAGGTGAGGTGCAATTACAGAAAAGGTACACAAGGTGGCATACCAGAGCAGCAGAAAGCTATATAAATGCCGATTACAAGGAAAGCCTACAGAAAAAAACCCAAAATACAGATACAGGAGTAAATCCCACATAGATATATATAAGCATAATAGCATACGAATCACTGTAATAAGGGGTGAAACACTGTGGCAGGCATAAGCTAGTCCAAACGGCACTTACTGCTGGAATGGCGCCAAGTCCCATCCAATGCACGTTTCAGTGATAGCCTTCGTCAGGGAGGCCCTGGCCAGAATCCTACTCCACACTGATGGGCAATACCCCGAAACAGCTGTCTGTTGATGGATACCTGGCCTTGGTATATCCCTGGTCATATCTTTAAACTCATCAAGAGCTGGATATTGACTAAAAGGGCCACTTAATATGGTGGTTATGGTGGTCTCCAAAAAAAAAGCCACTCCTTGGCTAGGTCCTTCTCAGAGGGATATCTGACTATTTTCCGTGTCGAGACTACGAACAGAGGCTCCACGGACCTTTTTGATTTGCATATTTCCCAGGGGGCAATGCACCTAGGATTTCACTGTGTTGAGCGCCTTCGCTGGCTGCCGGCAGTGTTTTCTCTGGCTGGCCTCCCCGAGATCAATGATTGTTTTGTCTTGCTGGTCTACTAGGCATTTCTCCCACCTGGCAAAAATCCTACTCCACACTGATGAAGGGCAATACCCAAAAACAGCTGTCTATAGATGGATACCTGGCCTTGATATATCCCTGGTCATATCTTTAAACTTGTCAAGCGCTGGATATTAACTAAAAGAGCCACTTAATATGGTGGTTATGGTGGTCTCCTAAAAAGAGCCACTCCTTGGCTAGGTCCTTCTCGAAGAGATATCTGGCTATTTTCCGTGTCGAAACTCCTAACAGAGGCTCCATGGACCTTTTTGATTTGCTTTATATACACAGACAGACAATATATCCATTGTACAGAAACTTTGTAATTTACCTAGCTCAAATATCTGATGTGTATTCTTAGGAGATTTGAATTGTGTGGGTTTATTTCCCCATTATCTGATGTGTGTTCTAGCTCTGATTCATCTATGCCCAAAGATTGGCCATTGGAAGGCATGTATCAATAAGACTACAACACATTAACTTTAAGGCTTGTAATTTTTGTGCAAGCCTCTATTTAACCCCTTCATGACCATGGACGGATCTTTCCGTCATGGATCGTGTCCCGGTAAGCCCCGCCCCCTGCCGCGGGCAGGCGGCGTGGATCGGCACACATATCAGCTGTTTTCAACAGCTGACATGTGTGCCTACATGTTCCGAGTGGAATCGCATTCCACCCAGAACATTAACCCCTTAGATCTCGCTGCCAAAGTCTGGCAGCGAGATCTATATGCGCGCGGCCATGTTTTTTACTTACCGCCGCCCCCTCCAGACGTCACGTGAGTGATCACGTAACGTTCGGTGGTTGCCATCGTAGCACAGGGTCATGTGATGATGCCTGCTGCTACTAAGTTTCACTTTCCTTTTTCCTCGGCATGGAGCAGAGGAAAAAAGAAAGTGACTATTTCTGCTGTTTACAGCGGTATAGCGATCAGCAATCGGATTGCTGATCGCTATAGCCCCCTAGGGGGACTAGTAAAATAAAATAAAAAAAGTAAAAAAAAGTTTTAAAAAATTAAAAAAAGAACAAAAAACCTAAAAGTTCAAATCACCCCCCTTTCCCCCCACTGAAAATTAAAGGGTTAAAAAATAAATAAATACATACATATTTGGTATCGCCGCGTTCAGAAATGCCCGATCTATCAAAATATATAATCAATTAATCTGATTGGTAAACGGCGTAGTGGCAAAAAAATTCCAAACGCCAAAATTACGTTTTTTTGTCGCCGCAAGTTTTACGCAAAATGCAATAACAGGCGATCAAAACATAGCATCTGCGCAAAAATTCTACTATTGGAAACATCAGCTCGAGACGCAAAAAATAAGCCATCACTGAGCCATAGATCCCAAAAAATGAGAACTCTACGGGTTTCGGAAAATGGCGCAAAACGTACGCCACTTTTGTTGGACAAGCTTGTGAATTTTTTTAACCCCTTAGATACAAGTAAACCTATACATGTTTGGTGTCTACAAACTCGCACCGACCTCAGGCATCATACCCACACATCAGTTTTACCATATAGTGAACACCGTGAATAAAACATCCCAAAAACTATTGTGCCATCACACTTTTTTTGCAATTTATCCACACTTGGAATTTTTTTGCTGCTTTCCAGTACACCATATGGTAAAACTTATGGTTTCATTTAAAAGTACAACTTGTCCCGCAAAAAACAAGCCCTCATATGGCAAGATTGACGGAAAAATATAAAAGTTACGGCTCTCGGAAGAAGGGGAGCAAAAAACAAAAACGCAAAAACGGAAAGTGCCCCGGGGCTGAAGGGGTTAAGTTCAGATGAAATATAGCAAAGACCAGCTCATGTACCTGCACCGTGACGTCCGGTCAGAGTTGGAATTTCCAGGAGTTCTGTCTATGTCATCCTTCTCTGACTTCCAGACAGATGATGTTCAAAAGCTCCTTGGTGATGTAAGTATTTAAATGTACTTAACTTTTGTATGTTGAATATACAAAAGTGTTCAAAATATCATACTTTTCCTTTAAGTTTCTATTTCATTATTACCCTTTATAATAAAATTACTTAATTGCCTTCTTTAAAGCCGTATCTAAACCGTAGTACTAAATAATTTGGCAAAACATTGGCGTAGTCGGCAGGATACGCAGAAGTCTTTGAAGTTATTTTTGGTGCAATGTGATATTGCATAAAACATGCATCTTTTTAAGAAAAAAGTGGTTGTGAGTGAATGCATTGAGATTTCAGGTTGGGAACAGACGCCCTATGATAACAAGTGGTCGCACAGTGTTGGTTTGCGTGAACCATGGGACAAATGTTTGAAAAATGCTGAACCTGTTGATGTGGTTGAATGCTTGCAGAAAGTAAAAGTGGAAAAAGGTAAAAAACTGGGCGCTGATGGTAGGCGTAGATGGATCCTGTTGTCTGCATATAGACAACAGCATGAGGAACAAATACGTATGTTAACAAAAGTTGAGGAATTGGAAAGACAATTGTGTGAGTCCCAGACTGCATTGGTTACAGCACAGTGTCAGAATAGGTTCTCAGTAGACAAATGTAATGGATATCAGCATGATGCAGAAAAGGCTGCTGTATGTATAGAGCAGTATAAATACAGAAAGAAGAGAGGGAAGAAGAATAAAAAGAATGTAGCTTTGGCCAGAGCAGGGACAGAGGGGAACTCAGATGAGTGGAATGGTGACATACAGAACTGAACTGATTCTGAAAAAGTCACAAACAAAGAACAGAAGGATGAACATGTCAGTGAGGAGAAGGAAATTGATCCTCCTCTTAACCAAGTAAAAGTTCATCCTATACATTGGAGACGAGTTGTAGAAACAGCTACAGGAAAACAGAACAGTAATATGGTAGTAGATGATTGCAGTCAGCTTCATGATTGTTTTTCACAAAGGCCAAATTAACTTTTGATAGCTTGGGCAGTCAGATTGTGGGAGATGGGAGCTCATGGAGTACAGGTGGATGCTGTGGATGGCCCAAAGTTTGTTCAACTCAGCCATGAACCTGTAGTGAAGGAGGCATTTAGTTCCTTGATAATTCAGCGACCTCATGTGGTGTGTAGTACGTTGGATGTTGTGGCTATGGCATTGAAGCATAAATACCCATCTGAGACGGACTGGCCGCCCAATGAAAAACCATGGTTTACATTGAAAGATTGTGAGATTGAAGGAGGAGGCTATGAAAAATGCCATTTCAGCAAGTACATATGACGATTATGTGGCGCCCCTGACCTGGTCAGGCACCATTGAGTACTGCACCCATGCTGGGGACAGTACAACACAGGTAATCCAGAAGGCTGACCGGGGTGTGGAACACAGGCGCATAGTGATCAGGTCTCACACATGTACCCATGAGAGGACCCCTGGGGATCCCAGGAGGGGGCAAGCCTTCACCTTCACTGGAATAGTGGAGGGGGTAGAGCCTCCATCTCCTCTCAAGGGCTGTGGTGGAGAGTCTGGTTGCTAGGTGGCGTAGGCAAGAACAGGAGAGGAGGAGCAGTGAGCCAGTTCAGTGTAGAGTCCAGGGAGCTCAAGTGAGGAGCAGATCCCTGGAGCTGTGCAATCTGACAGCGTCCGCGCAGTGGCTACAGACGGGGGAGAACGGTCAACTAGGAGTGCTACCTGAAAGCCAGCTTCAGCTAGGGAGTGCAACGGAGTGGGAAGTAAGGAGACTGCTAGAGAGCACCAGGCCCAACCGGGCGGCAGATCCCGAAGCGAAGATAGATCCAGCTTTCTTCTGCTAAACCTGCCGGTGTGGGGCTCTCAAAGCCCACACCACAACACCACAAAAGCCGCAGCCACGTAACCGCAGTGAGGGCCCATAGGTCACAGGAGGCAAGCAGCTGGAGTGGCCTGGTCCGGGGAACAAGCAAACGGCAAACAAAAGGGGGAGAGAGGCTGCAGCATCTTCCCTGGGTGACCCCCATAGGGACTCAAAGTCGGGGTCACCCCAAACCACCAAGGGCTAAGGAAGGCGAGTCAGTAGTCACCCTCATAAAGTCAGCCTGAAGGATACCTGGTTCCCACCTGGTTCATCTCAGCTACGCCCGGGCTACTCACCCTGCCATCAAATGTGAGTAAAGCCCTTGAAAGACATTCCTGCCTGTGTGGTCATTCTGCGCCTTGTGGTACTACAAACCTACACTGGGCCCTGGGGCTTGCCTCACTCTCAGGAGGCTATTCCAACTAACTGCACACACCATCAGCCCCAGGCGTCCCCTAACCTGCAGTGGCGGTCCCCACTGACCGCAATACTGAGAGTGGCGTCACGATCAAAACCGAAGATTCCCTACCTGTGACCAGCACCAGCCGAGTGGAGTCCCTGAAGGTAATGCACCGACACTACACCTGTGGGGCTTCACAATTACATGCAAGTTGTTGTAAGTGTATCTATTAGAAATCGGCATGTGCCACCCCCGTGCCAGCAGCAGATGCTGCTCGGATCCAGGGCCTACGGTATGGCTCAAGGGGTCGCCCGGACACTCCAAATAAAAAGGAGGACGTATTTGTATGGGATTGTTTATAAAATGTTCGTGACGCCACCCACGGTGTGTGGTGAAGTGGGACACCACTGCTGCTGTTGTAGAGAACACCCGGGGGAGATGTACTGGCAGCTGGATGTTAACCCCTCCGTGGGTAAGGGTGGTTTCCCCGGGGCCCAGTGTCTCTGTGAAGGGTGTGGTGTTGGCAAGGGCTTGCAGGCCCAGATGTACCGGGGGGGAGAGTTGTCTACTCACTTTGGAAGAAAACCACACGAGTCTTTTAGTAAACCAAGGTGTTGGTGGCCGGCCGCCGTGACCGGTTGTACTCTGCTTCCCCACCCGGGCTGGTGGTCGCCGTCCTTTCCTCTGCACTTGTGTTGTTGTGTGTTTTGACTTCCCGGTGTGAACACGGGAGTCCGCTCCTGGCTGGATTTGGCCTGAGGAGCCGTGCCCGTCTGACGCTGACCCGTGGGACCTACAGGCCCTGGCGGTGGCCCTATTCCTCTCGTTGGGTGGCCGTCTACCCCTCGGAACCTAGGCCGGGACATGACCCACAATCCTGCCCCCAATCGGTTAATTAGCTAAGCGGCTATCTTAAGTCCTAGCTTCAGGGTCCGAGTACCCCCTGTGTGCACGGTTTCCGGACGGGTCTCCGGTGTCGGTACCGGTGGGCTCCAACCCTTCTCCGGTCCCCCTCGGATCTGCTGAGCAATCCCCCCGTCTCCCGCTGCCGGAGACCACCGTCCGCCACCTAGCCAAGGCACCAGGGCTCCGACCCCGGCACCGCCCAACCCGAACCTCCTCTGCTGGAGCCACACCCAGCCCCAGCCCACACTCCTTCCAACTCGAACTCCAAAGCAAATCTTGACTGACTGTTTTCCCGCCCGGGGCTGTCTAGACCCCTAGGTGGGCGTTCCATGACCGCCTGGTCCCGCCCACTGGTGTGCCTGTCTTGCCCTAAAGGGGGGTAACTAGGGTTTCAGGTCAGCTGTGTGTTTCCTAGATGGGGAAAGGTGTTGTGTAGGGACCTATCTGTGACTACCTGGTTTTGCCAGGGCATCACAGTATCATTAGAAATGCCCCTCCAGCTTATAAATGTGTCATGATGGCGATAATGGTAAATCAGATTGGGAAAACCATCTCCAATACATTGGAGTTGATCCGACAGTTAGGGGATCTGGGAGAATGGGGTCCCAAACAGAGAGATAATTTTCCCTTTGAAAAACAGTGTGACAATGTCAAACGTGGTAAAAATCATAGATATCGTGTTACAAGGAGAGATATGTTTATGCCCTGATAAAGGATGGTGTTCCCTGGGATAAAATAGACGGGATTAGTACTGACGAGATGTGGAAATTGTATAAAAAGAGAAAATTGTATCAAAGGAGAAGACTCAATAAAAAGGTCAGGGGTTTCACATCATAAAAAGGTTGCAGCAAAACATTCTGCATCTCCACCGCAGGGGCACAGCAGGACACGGGGTGAAAGAGGGCCCACTTTCTCATTGTCACCAGCAAAGCCCACAGCACCGGGATTTGAGGATCTTTATGCTGAATTCAAATGCTTGGTACAGGAAATGAAAGCCCTGCAGAGGAGGCTGTCATCATCTCCCACCAAGATGTCTCCATCTGAAATGGAAGATGGATGGGGGAAAAAGATGAGAGTAATGTTGAGGCCATAGAGGAGACTGAAAAAGCTAAGAGTAATACTGAGGCCATAGAGGAGATTGCCACCAGGAATACAGAATATACAGAGACAGGTAAAGAGAAAAGTAATATAAAAGCCATTCTTGCTCTCAAACAGTGTAAAGCCACCCAAATGTTCACAAAGGAGAGACTGGAAACCAGCGGGATGCCAGTGTATGGTCTATTGGAAGGGCAATTATTATGCCTATTCTTCGGTTGGTCACAGATTGCCATACCCCTGCTGCTAATTAATACAACACAATATACCAGTTAGATGTGAATCTTTTAGCATATGGATAATGGACTGGATAAAATTATATTTTGTGTATTATTTGAGCTTGTATTCTAATTGTGTTTGTGCTTCTTTTTTGACTGGAGACCAAAGTTTCACATATGAGACTAAAACAATGAGACTAAAAGCAATGAGACTAAAACAATAAACAAGTAATCATCCCATTGTGATGAATGGGTATTGATGTTTACCTTATGGTTGTTGTTTTTTTTTTGTATGTGTGTTCTTTATTTTCAATCAGGACCACAATAGGTTTGTAAATGGCACCTTAGCATTTTGGTGGTCCAAAGGTCAGATTTGGCCTTAAACTGAATTCAGGTACGAGAGAAGGGATAGATCAGGATTATTAATTAAGGTACTTCTAATGAATAGTGTAGAAAGTGACATGACAATGCAGAAGGTAGATAGAATATCTCAGTTGCTAGTACAGTCTCTCTACAATGCGGATAGACAGAGAAAGAGCTCCTACAGTTGTGCAGAGAAGATAAATGATTTAGGTCTTCACATCCTATCAATGATTGTGCAAACATTTGGGTGAAATAATTGAGTGACAAAGGTATTCCAGAACCTGCTGAATGTGTTGATAGTTATGAAACAAGAAAAGTGGGACTACATCCCAACTGACAGATGAATAATATGTGTATTTTTGTCCCTTTAGATCGAAATCTGGAAATGTTGCATCATTGGCGCCACCATGTACATGGTTCTACTTTCGTCAGAAGCCAATCAATCTTCAGACCGAAAACAGAGAGACCAACCATGGAAAATGTAGCCTTATGGAAAACTAAACAAAATTTATGGGTTTACTTGGCTCAGCTGATGAACATGAGCCATTTTTGTATGACAAAGACTACCAGTGATGACAATATATTAAAAACTTGTATGGAGGCACTATTGACTCCTTTACATAAATGAAGACACAGAAGAGGATGTGACCCAAAACTTCACCTCCAATCTGTATTGTGCCTGCATGAACTGCACTGGGGAACATTCGCTAACAAAAGAGATGATTACCATAAGGACTCAAAGTATTACACCAGCTGATTTATCAGATAACTTGTGATAAAAGCAAAATAGGCAGAGGTCAACGATTACAAATAAAGAATTAGACAAGGCATGGGGAGATTGCTATTATTTGTGGCTCTCATACAAATGAAAAGTTCAAAAGTATGAGTGCAGGAAATAATATGAGATGTAACAATATAGCGAGTGACCTCTTTATCATATACACAAGATGTAAAATTGTTAACAAAATCATAGATACTAGGATTATCCCTAATAATTGTAGGAACACTCACAGTAGCAGCATATGCTGCTAAAGCAGTAGGCTGATTGTCTTGTTTGGTGGCTAAATTTATAAATCCCACAAGTAGAAATAAATATACTACATTAATCACATTACACAAGATGATGGTAGATGGTGGGAATGGGTACTTTCTTAGTTACCTAATTTTGCATACATGCGTTATATATTAGGAGGAAGACTATTCTCCTTATGGAGACCTGACAAACCAGTCCGGCTGTCAGTGGTAAGGGAACTTATAGCTGCAATGCCCCTCTCAGAATTATTCAAATTGTCTCTCCAGGAAAGGAGACAAACTCTAGCGCCACCTATTGGAAGTAGCAATCCTAAAAGTTAAAAGTGGCCTTCTAACAAGCCTTTTCATATGACCTAGGATATATGCCAGATCAGAATCCCAATTTCAAATTGTCTCTCCAGTGGCGCTAGAGTTTGTCTCCTTTCCTGGAGAGACAAATTGAATAATTCCCAGAGGGGCATTGCAGCTATAAGTCCCCTTACCACTGACAGCCGGACTGGTTTGTCAGGTCTCCATAAGGAGAATAGTCTTCCCCCATGGTCCCCCATTAGCTTCTCATAGGCCAGATCAGTTACCCACACTTTGCACTGACGAGGGGCAATCACCCCAAAACACCGTGTCTGCAAATTGGGATTCTGATCTGGCATATATCCTGGGTCATATGAAAAGGCTTGTTAGTCTAAATGGGCCACTTAATATGGTGGTTATGGTGGTCTTCTTAAACAGAGCCAATCCTTGGCTGGGTCCTTCCCGGAGGGATATCTGGCTATTTTCTGTGTAGAGACTCCTAACAGAAGCTCCACGGACCTTTTTTGATTTTAATAGAAATGATCAGATACTATATTTTAGCACCCCTGAAGCCATCAGGGAGCTACGAAGTACTGCATCCCCACCAGGATGCAGGGCCTACCCCCTAGGGACCCGGAAAACCAATGCCGGTAACACACAAACACTCCAGGTAATCCCTGTTTTCCCCAATCATCCCCCATAGATTGGTACAAGGCTAGGGTCGGACCAATGGATGGCCGCCTAGAGGTGGAGACACTCCAGTCCACTAGACAACCAGTGGGAGGGGCAAACATTGGACAGTTAGACAGTGGAGGCAAAAAGAGTTTGACAGTGAAAGTGAGCAAATGGACTGACCAGAGTGAACAGTGACCTGAGGGCCCAGGCAGTTAGTTGCCAGTGGAGTATGGTGGAGTACTCCCGGAATTACTCACCAACGGGGTACAGAATCCTAGGTCAGGCAAAAGCTCCAGGCAGACCTGATAAAATCTGCACAGTGAGGGGACCATCAAGGACCTCACTGACCTTGAAGTTCGGGACTCAGTAGCAAAGGGAGAACCAGGGAGAGGACCAGAGACTCCAACCCCACAAGGTTCACACTACAGTCATATGGACTGCTGAAGCAGACAACAGGATGGGACCCCCAGCCACTCTATGCCACGGGGACCCACCAACCAAAGACAGGTGCAGGGGAAAGAAGCCACCAGGTCACAAAACCGGCACTGGGACTAATGGGACCTGCGGTTAAGACCAATCAGCCTCGGGTGACCAGTTACCACCAGAAAGTGAGTAAAGAACCAGTTGCACTGAAACCCTTGTGTGGCCTACCTTCTTTCGACACCCGTCACATCACCTACCCTCTGGGGCCCGGCCCTGCTAGTGGAGGGTCTAACATCCAGGCTGCCACTAAAGGCCCCATCACACACAGAGATAAATCTTTGGCAGATCTGTGGTTGCAGGGAAATCATGGACATATTGTTCCATTTGTACACAGCCACAAACCTGGCACTGATTGTCCACAATTTCACTGCAACCACAGATTTATCTCTGTGTGTGACAGGGCCTTACCACCAGCCCCAGTAGTAAACATTGTGCAGTGGTGGCTTCATGCACATAGCCGCAAAACCGCAAGTGGCTTCATGTATAAACTTTATTCAACAATCCCCTGTAATTAGCCCCTTTTCAAAAAGCACCCAGGGAATGGAACTGGGCAACGACCAACAAAGTGACATTCCCCAGTTAAACACTGCCCGGGACCGATTACCCCATAACCCTGGGCGACACAATATCAGTTGTGCCTGCCTCTTCATCCCTTCCCCCTACCCCACCTGCAACCATAAGTAGGGTCTAACAGGCCATGTGAGTCAATGTAAAACTAACAGGTCTAATAACCTGTAATACATACGTTTTGCAGTCTCCTAGAAAAGCAATCCCTCTGTTTAGTGTGTAAGTAGTAGGTCTTAAGGCTGCTTTACATACAACGATATCGCTAGCGATCTCGTTAGCAATGTGACACGCCCAGATCGTTGTTACGATTTGCCGAGATCGCACATAGGTCATTTATTAGCGGTCACGCCTACACATCTCACAAACGACGCTACATCATTCAGCGATATATTGTTTGACCAAGGCGGTCGTGTGGATGTTGTTCGTCGTTGGCAGGGTGTCAAACGTAGCAATATGTCTGCTGCATTCCAAACGACAAACAATATTTTGAAACTGAACGACGTGTCAGCGATCAACGATTTTCACCCTATTTGCGATAGTTCGGAGTCGCACGTAGGTGTCACACGCAACGATGTCGCTAACGATGACGGAAGTGCGTCACGAAAACCGTGACCCCGACGCCATATCGTCAGATAAATCGTAGCGTGTAACGCTGCCTTTAGTAAAAAAGTAAAAAAAGAACAAATCAATACATTTTGTAAATAATAAAGCACAAAAAAATTACGGACGATTTTTTTCTCCTTTAAAAAGGACCTTTTCATGTACGAATAATTAAATAAGGTACACATGATTTGTATTCTTGAATAAAGAAAAACCTAAGCTATAAAACGGTCACATTGTTTAGTCTGTCTGGTGAACACTGTAAAAAAGATGTTTTTTTATCACACTGCCACAGGCCTAAAACACACTAACGCAAAAAAACGTACGTGTCTTACGGTCCGCTTTTCGGGTCCGTGTTCCGTTTTTTAGGGGAGTTTCTCCGGTACGTATGGCATCCGTGTGATGGCGTATGCGAGCCGTGTGTGCGTGTGGAATGTCCATATTGACATAAGATACGCACGTGTGCAGTCCGTTTTTTAAGATCCATAATTTCACACAAATAACCTTGTTAGCCCATCATAATGTGCTCCTGGTGTGTTAAATTGGTCAATTAACTACCCAATTTGGTTAGTTTGCTTAAAAGAACCTTAAAAAACATGGATTCTGAGCTCATTCTCACATTAGACACACTCCAAAATGTCTCTCTCCAATGAAGCAACCATGTTTTTGCTCTGGTTGATATCTAGGAGATTTGGGGTTAGGCGACATATGATTGAAGAAGAGCCACCAATGGAGAGAAGGATGTGGATTCACCCTCTTGTGAAGTTCAGGAAAACACATGGGCATTTTAATATTCTCTATGGCGAAATGCGGAAATTTCCACCAAAATTCCAAGCCTACTGCCATCTCACCATGAATTCATTTGACAACATCCTTGGCCTTGTGTACCATCGTTTGAAGCATCAGGACACCTGTATGCGCCTCAGCATCTCCCCTGAGGAACGACTGTTGGTGACTTTACGGTAGGTGTTGTCATGTATACTCATGCTTTATCTGTTATTTTGAAATACATGTTAAATCTCAAAGGCATCATTTTGTTTAAATTATGTAATTTTAAATTTAGGTATTTGTTGAAAACTTAGATAGATCACATAACCTCATTGCAATCTCAAAATAAGATCTGAGTGCTCACATCTACCATTCTATCTCTATTAAAATTAAAGAAACAAGAGTCATAAATCAAACAAGCTTGTTTATTAAACAGAAAAATAACTATTTTTCCAATATGGAAAGTAAATTTCAACACATAATTTTTTCCAACAAAAGCAATAAAATAATAGTCATACACAGTATTTCACCAGTCATTAGATGACACAAATTTTTGTTTTGAAATACAACTTGAATAGTCAAAGTAATGTTATTTTTTTTTTCTATTTCAGTTACCTTGCAACTGGGCAATCCATCAGCAGTCTACATTTCGAATTTTTATTCGGAAGGTCGACAATTGGCAAGATTATCCTGCATACCGGCACTGTGCTATGGGAGACTCTTAGGCATCTTGTCATGCAGCTGCCTTCAACACAGGAATGGATACACATTTCAGATGAATTTTTGGTGAAAACAGCTTTCCCTAATTGTATTGGCGCCATTGACGGAAAGCACATTAGAGTGAAGAAACCACCTAACTCTGCTTCAAGATATTTTAATTATCATAAGTTTTTTTCTGTAGTTATTTTGGCCATGGTAGATACAAACTACTGCTTTTTATTTGCTGATATTGGGGCCTATGGCAGTGCCTCAGATGCACGCATTTTCAGGAGCTCACGTTTAGCAAGACGATTAATGTCTGATAGTTTAAGTTTGCCTGCACCAAGACCATTGCCTGGTACTGATGGCCCTATTGTTCCTTTTGTCATGGTTGCAGATCAGGGGTTTGCATTGTCTAGGCATTTGATGCGTCCATATCCCAGAAGGGGGCTGGACAGATCAAAAGCCCTATTTAATAGCAAATTGGCCAGAGCACGTTGCTATGTTGAACGTGCCTTTGGCAGTTTGGCCTCAAGATGGCGCATTTATCAAACCACGATCCAACTCCAACCAACCACCATCAAGGCTGTCATTAAAGCTACAGTAGTGTTACATAATTACTGTAGATTACATGAAAGCAATAACTAAGACATTGAGGAGTTGCCAGCTTTAAATGCACCATTTGTAGAGAATGGTAGTGTTAGAACTAATGTGTCCACTTCTGGTCTACAAGTGAGGAATCAGTTTAAAGATTATTTTAGTTTAAATCGCCATAGTCATGTATAAATTTGACATTGTTAGAGTTTTTTATCACTTGGTTACATAATCACAAACACATATGCAATACAAAAGAGAAAATGACCATACATGGGTATAATTTGTGGTATTTTTGTTGGTTGGTTGTGTTTGTGGTCACAATAAGCTATTGTGATTTAACTTTATTGCTATAAAATCAGGAATTTTTGATTTGCAAGTAACAGTACAACTGAATGTACATGACTAATAAAAATATGGCAAATTGTTTTTGAACAAAATTAGTCCAGATTTATTATTTAACCTATGTATGTCTGTTATCTTTTGCAAAACACCCTGTATTCTATTTTTGTTTTAACTAAATTTTGTCAGGGACATTAGCCCATACAAAACACCATACTTTATTATGCAATAATGTCACGCAAACATAATTTGTTTGACACTATTGGAATACAAGTATGGGACCAGACCATATGCAGATACTGCATAGTGGGTGGATTTTTATTAATAAAGGTGTCTGAATGTTAGTGTAGTAGTTTATGTGCATGCATTTTTTCCCTAAACCCAGTTTTTTCTAATGGATGGTCCAAACAACATGTCCAGAACAAGGCAACATTCTAACAGGCAGGTAATGTTTTGGAATTGATAGAGTAAGTTCTATTGAATCTTTGGAAAGGAAAACACAAATATGACCCCATGCATATAGAGTAAGTAATGTGTAACATTTTGATATGTTTTTCGACCAGCAATACCCTAGAAAACATACCAAAATGTAAAATCATACATACATTATCACATTATGATTCAACTAAATCCTCTAGGCTAGTGATGCTTTCCTGTGTAGTCTCCATTGCATTGACACCTACAGAAAATGTTTGCTACACAACACTAGATGTTGTAGTGAGTGACTGATCCGTGTTTCCACTAGTAACAGTTGTTGTACTTGGAACAAATAATGATGCAGTTGTTTGAGCAGATGGAAGACCAAGTGTAGGTGGTACATATTGATGTGTTGGAAGAGGCTGAGTATGTGTGTATGTGAAGTTAGTTGGGTAAGTCTGTTGTTGAAAGTACTGTTGTTGTGGATTATTAGGAACATGGTAGGATGTTGGTTGTTGAAACATTTGAGGTAGTCTATGAACATTACTAACAATACTAGGATAGTTAAAAGAGGTTGGCATTGGTGTCTGTTGGGGACGGTACTTGTGGGACAAATGATGGCTGTTGAGATGGCCTTTGTGTCATTAATGTACCTGTTTGGTGTGGGATAACTGTTGGCCTAATTTTTACATCAGTTCCCATAGAAGAAGATGGACACTGTATATGTGTTTGTTGCACTACAGGATTTAGTTGAAAATTAGAGTAATGTTCATCAGTTTGGGTTTCCACAGTTTGTCGTGTTGTGTTTGTGTTTGGACCACGTGGATTAGCTCTCCATTGCTCTATCACTTCAAAACAATATATGGGTTCTGGCTCACGTTGGGTAGCAGATACTCGTGTTATTAAGGACGCCCTCAATCTGTCCTGCCTATCAGGTGCAACCAATGCAAGAGAGGGAGAAAGGGAGCGGCAAAATCTCTCTCCATCACTCTCTGGTATCAGTGAATTCATCATGTGTATTATTCTGGTATGAATGATATCTGGCAAGGAACGTAAATCTTCCTAACGCCTATGTCTGCGACCATGGAAAGATTGGGCTACTGTGCGCATGGTATTAGTTGTTATTCTTGGCTGTGTGCCTGCATGTTGCTGTGGACTACTCTCTGCAAGAACTAGTGAAGGGCCACTTTGGTGCCCTGTAGACTGGCCTGCAATTACATTAGTGGATTGACTTGTTCCCAAACCCAAATCAGAGGACATTTCTTCTGCGTCTGGCTGGCTGGTGTTGGGGATTGTTGGTGGTTGATATGAGGTAGGCTCCATCTCGGAAGCAGAGGTCGCTGTTAATACTGCTGACTGGGCTTCCTCACTATCTTCTAGATTATCCTCTGTACTTTGATAAAAGAAAAAAAAAATAAATTAATGTGTGCATTTAAAAAAAACGCCATGTGATGTAATGGTTTAAACTTACTTTGGTACTTCCATAATAGGCATGAGGAAGCTCAGTTTTTCATAATGGATATATTTTTTCTTTTTTGCTGCGGCAGCTGTGGTCGCCACTGGGTTATTTTCTCTTCTGAACTGGTCACGGGCTGAGCGCCATCGCCGTTTTACAAGATCCACTGTTTAAAAACAAAAAATTGTAAAATAAGGTCACAAATTATAACAATTGAAGATTAAAAAAACAAAACATTATTCTTGTATTGCAGCAATTGAAAAAAATTGGAACACACATCCATGTGTATGAAAACAACAACCCATGACGCTCATATAGTGACATAATGACACAATAAGCATGACAAAGAAAAAAGATGTCCAGTAAAAAGATTTAACCACTGTATAATCATTTATCTCCTTTTAAAGTTACAAAAATAAAAAAAAAAAACCTTCAGTAAGCCATGAGAAGCAAAATGACTACTAACCCATGAAGTGCTATATGTTCTACAAATATTTCCCATTACACACTACACATTACTGTTACCATTCCAGACATGGTGACACCAAGGGACATGCATAATAAACCAAACATGAAAATACAACTCAAAATGTATAGACATTTCACAGCACATTTACACTAGAAAAAATACAAAATTGAAAACAAAAAAAAAAACAAAAACATGTTTAATTGTTGCTTGACCACCCTGAAATGCCTTTTGGACATGCATAAAATGCTTTGCAGGCCACATATACACATGCTGACATTACTAGAAAACTGCAATGAATGGTTCAGAAGGCCAAAAAACTACACTATCCTGTTTGTGAGTCTCCAGTGTAGCTCAAAATGAGTCAGGCGTATTAATACATGCCAAACAAACTATACAAATATGGATATAATGTGCCTACAGAATGAGCACATGTAGGTAAAGACTAGAGTTGAGCGCGGTTCGCGGTTCGAGGTTCTCCAGTTCTAGGCTCGAGTGATTTTGGGGCCTGTTCTAGATCGAACTAGAACTCGAGCTTTTTGCAAAAGCTCGATAGTTCTAGAAACGTTCGAGAACTGTTCTAGCAGCAAAAAAACAGCTAATTCCTAGCTGGCTTTCCGCTGTAATAGTGTAAGTCAATCTGTGACTCACACTATTATGACATTTCAGTGTATAGCGTGCGTGAACAGCACCTTCAGATCACTCCTGTTTGTATAATGGCGATCGCCATTTTTTTTTTTTTTTTTTTCCTTGTCTTCCTTCCCTAAGCGCGCACGTCTTGTGGGGCGGGCCAGCATGTCAGCCAATCCCAGACACACACACAGCTAAGTGGACTTTTAGCCAGAGAAGCAACGGCATGTGTGATAGGATGTCCATGTCCCTGCATTATAAAACCGGACATTTTCCTCCAGGACGCCATTATCTCTTCTGCGTCCTTGGTGTCAGACATCACTGGCGCAGCTCCGTCCTGAGTCCTATCGCTGATACAGCTGTATGCGCTCCATACACAGCGCTGGACAGCATAGGGATAGCACTTTCCATCAGTCCTTTTAAGGGCTCGTACCGGCAGGGTCAGAGCCATAGGTGACAGGTCCTGAAAACAGCGACAGCGTCTGTGTAGCTAAGGTCAGGGATTTCGTCGCTGCATTTCCCCATTAGGAGGGAATAGAAAGGCAGGCTTCCTTTCCTCTACCCAGAGCCCCACAATCCTGGCACTGTACCCTCCTGTCCTCTGCACACTCCAACTCATTATAACTAAGCCATTATACTAGCAAACACTAAGTGTACCTAGTGGCATCCTAAACGTGGCTATTGGACTTTTGTCTAGTCACACTAGTGCAAAGACATTTGCAGCACCTCTGCCTGCATTGCACACTCCAACTCATTATAACTAAGCCATTATACTAGCAAACACTCAGTGTACCTAGTGGCATCCTAAACGTGGCTATTGGACTTTGCTATAGTCCCACTAGTGCAAAGACATTTGCAGCACCTCTACCTGCATTGCACACTCCAACTCATTATAACTAAGACATTATACTAGCAAACACTCAGTGTACCTAGTGGCATCCTAAACGTGGCTATTGGACTTCGCTATAGTCCCACTAGTGCAAAGACATTTGCAGCACCTCTACCTGCATTGCACACTCCAACTCATTATAACTAAGCCATTATACTAGCAAACACTCAGTGTACCTAGTGGCATCCTAAACGTGGCTATTGGACTTTGCTATAGTCCCACTAGTGCAAAGACATTTGCAGCACCTCTACCTGCATTGCACACTCTAACTCATTATAACTAAGCCATTATACTAGCAAACACTCAGTGTACCTAGTGGCATCCTAAACGTGGCTATTGGACTTTGCTATAGTCCCACTAGTGCAAAGACATTTGCAGCACCTCTACCTGCATTGCACACTCCAACTCATTATAACTAAGCCATTATACTAGCAAACACTCAGTGTACCTAGTGGCATCCTAAACGTGGCTATTGGACTTTTGTCTAGTCACACTAGTGCAAAGACATTTGCAGCACCTCTGCCTGCATTGCACACTCCAACTCATTATAACTAAGCCATTATACTAGCAAACACTCAGTGTATCTAGTGGCATCCTAAACGTGGCTATTGGACTTTTGTCTAGTCACACTAGTGCAAAGACATTTGCAGCACCTCTACCTGCATTGCACACTCCAACTCATTATAACTAAGCCATTATACTAGCAAACACTCAGTGTACCTAGTGGCATCCTAAACGTGGCTATTGGACTTTTGTCTAGTCACACTAGTGCAAAGACATTTGCAGCACCTCTGCCTGCATTGCACACTCCAACTCATTATAACTAAGCCATTATACTAGCAATTGATGCTGCCAGTTTAAGGGCCGTAGTTGCATTGTCAGGGATATTTATTCTTTATTATTCTGCTGTTAATAAAGCTAGACCACCGCTGCAATCTACACCACCTCTCAATTTTTACTACCACATTTTCAGTGCACAATCTTGTCGCAATCAACATGAGTGGCAAAATGACAGATGCTGGTGGAAAGGGGAAGAGGCGTGGTGGAAAAGGAAAAAAAGGGTTTGTCCGTGGGGAAGGTGGCAAAGCTCCATTATCATCTGCTGAAGATAGACCATCTACCAGCAAAAGTAAGATGTCTACTACTTACCGTGGACAATCCGATGTGCTCCCTTTTTTACGGACACGAACAACAGGAACAAAGGTAGATGATGGCCAAAAAAGGAAAATGCTTGAATGGATCTCAAGTGGTCCAACAAGTGCCCTCTCAGCCACTTCAAGTACTGCATCCAAAAAACACCAGTCCTCTGAGTTGTCATCCCAATCAAACTTGCTTTCTCCCAGCTCTGAAGTCTCCATCAGCCCTGCACAGTATGGTGGAACTGAGATGGCTGAGTCTGCAGAGCTGTTCAGTCACACTATAGCCTGGGAATCAGAGGTCTGCTCCCAAGCTACAGTGAGTACAGAACAGGAAATGGTCTGCAGTGATGCCCAGAACCTTTGTGACTCTGATTCAGGCCATGAGGACCAAGTTTCTGAGCATAATGTTGACCCTTTGTCACAAACTGTAACACCTGTGGTTATAGACAATGAGGAACATACTGATGAAGATGAGATGCAGATACCCGATTGGGATGACAACTTAAATATTCGGTCAGGGCAAGAAGAGGCTCGGTCTGAGGGGGAGGGGAGTGCAAACACAACAATTGATGATGAAGTTCTAGATCCCACCTACTGTCAACCCACAGTCAGGCACTCGGGAGGTCAACAGAGGTGGTGGAGGAGGATGCAACTGATGACGAAGTTACCTTGCGCCTTCCTGGACACAGTCGGAGTACTGGTAGCACGTCTACAACTGCATCCTCAGCCACCACTCTGCCTCTGAGCATTATTCGGGGTGGATCAACAGGTCGCATGGCCTCTAAGCCTTGCCTAGCCTGGTCCTTTTTTGACATAGAAAAAGATCGCCCAAATTATGTGATCTGTAAAATTTGTCATGGTTCTCTTAGTAGAGGTATAACCTCAGCAGTTTGACAACTTCTTCCATGAATCGTCACATGAATAAATATCATATGGCCCGGTGGGAAGCTCACCGTGCTGCAATGCGGCCTAGCGGAGCGAACCATCCACCTCCTGCCCCTTCCAGTACATCCGCGCGCTCGTCATCTTCTAGGACTGTGGGGACAGCTGTCACACCTGTTTTTCCACCCACAACTTCCACCACTGTAACCGCAACAGGCAGTTTGCTTGGTAGGTCGTCAGTTGGTTTGGAAGGGGAAACAAGTGAGTGTGTACAGCTCTCTCAGACATCGATAGCACCAACGTTGGATGAAGGCAACATCATGTCTCCGCCTGCACTTTCCTCACAAACCTGCATTTTTCCAGGGACACCCTACTCAACACCGTCTACACACAGCAGCCAGATCTCTGTCCCTCAGATGTGGTCAAATAAAAGGCCACTTCCTGCGACCCATGACAAAGCTAAGAGGTTGACTCTATCCCTCTGTAAGCTGTTGGCTACCGAAATGCTGCCTTTCCGCCTAGTGGACACACAGGATTTTAGAGACATTATGTCTGTCGCTGTGCCCCAGTACCAGATGCCTAGTCGCCACTACTTCTCTAAGAAAGGTGTGCCCGCGCTACACCAGCATGTCGCACACAACATCACCGCTTCCTTGAGAAACTCTGTGTGTGAACGGGTGCATTTCACCACCGATACTTGGACCAGTAAGCATGGACAGGGACGTTACATGTCGCTGACTGGGCACTGGGTAACTATGGTGATAGATGGTGAAGGGTCTGCTGCACAAGTCTTGCCGTCCCCACGACTTGTGTGTCAATCCTCTGTCTGTCCAAGTTCCGCCACTGCTTCTGCATCCTCCACCTCATCTGGGTCCTCCACCTCCGCCCCAAGCCTGCCTGGTCAGGCCACCAGCGTTCTCACTGCGCAGAAGGAATCACGCACCCCTCATTACTATGCTGGCAGCAGAGCGCAACGGCATCAGGCGGTCTTTAGCTTGACATGTCTTGGGAATAAGAGTCACACAGCTGAGGAGTTGTGGTCAGCTCTGCGGTCCGAGTTTAATAAATGGTTGTCTCCACTCAACCTGCAGCCTGGTAAGGCCGTGTGCGACAATGCTGCAAACCTGGGTGCGGCCCTTCGCCTGGGCAAGGTGACACACGTACCTTGTATGGCTCACGTGTTGAACCTTGTCGTCCAGCAATTTTTAACACACTATCCCGGCCTAGATGGCCTTCTGAACAGGGCACGAAAACTGTCTGCTCACTTCCGCCGTTCAAGCGCCGCAGCTGAGCGACTTGCATCGCTCCAGAAGTCTTTCGGCCTGCCGGTTCATCGCCTGAAATGCGATGTGGCGACACGCTGGAATTCAACTCTCCACATGTTACAGCGACTGTGGCAGCACCGCCGAGCCCTGGTGCAATACGTCATGACGTATAGCCTGGGCCAACGAGATGCAGAGGTGGGGCAGATCACCCTGATGGAGTGGTCTCAGATCAAGGACCTATGCACCCTTCTGCACAGTTTCGACATGGCGACGAATATGTTTAGCGCTGACAATGCCATTATCAGCATGACGATTCCAGTCATTTACATGCTGGAGCACACGCTAAACACTATTCGGAGTCAGGGGGTGGGACAACAGGAAGGGGATGAACTACAGGAGGATTCATATGCGCAAGACACAACAACATCACCAAGGTCCAGACGTTCATCATCACCAAGGCGCCAGGCATGGGACCATGGGGGACAGGGATCAACAAGGGCGCATGGTAGCAGGCGAGATGTTGAGGAAGGTGCAGGAGAACATGAAGAAATGGAGGACGAACTGTCCATGGACATGGAAGACTCAGCAGATGAGGGAAACCTTGGTCAAATTTCAGTTGAAAGAGGTTGGGGGGAGATGTCAGAAAAAGAAAGAACGGTTAGCACCTCTATGCCACAAACACAGCGTGGACTTGGTCCGCATGGCTGCGCAAGACACATGAGTGCCTTCTTGTTGCACTACCTCCAACATGACCCTCGTATTGTCAAAATTAGAAGTGATGATGACTACTGGCTTGCCACACTATTAGATCCCCGGTACAAGTCCAAATTTTGTGACATAATTCCAGCCATAGAAAGTGACGCACGTATGCAGGAGTATCAGCAGAAGCTGTTACTCGATCTTAGATCGGCTTTTCCACCAAACAACCATGCAGGTGCAGGGAGTGAATCTCCCAGTTGTAACTTGACAAACATGGGACGGTCTCGTCATCTTCAACAGTCTACCCGTACCAGTAGGACCGTATCTGGTGCTGGTAACAGCAATTTTATGGAATCTTTTCATAATTTTTTTAGACCCTCCTTTGCAAGGCCACCAGAGACAACAAGTCAGACACATAGTCAATGGCTGGAGAGGATGATACAGGAGTATCTACAAATGAACATCGATGCCATGACTTTGCAAATGGAGCCTTGCTCATTTTGGGCTTCAAATCTAGAAAAATGGCCAGAGCTATCCAGTTACGCCTTGGAGATTTTGTCGTGTCCAGCTGCCAGCGTTGTCTCTGAACGTGTCTTCAGTGCTGCTGGGTGTGTGCTGACAGATAAGCGAACGCGTCTGTCCAGTGACAATGTGGACAGACTGACGTTCATCAAAATGAACAAGTCATGGATCCAGAAGGAATTTACTACCCCTGTGTCATCCTGGGGAGAGTAAATGCTTGTGGATTTGGAATGTGCTTGATGCAAATCTAGCTGTGAAGTGTACAACTAGGGCACAAGTGCTGCCACTGAATGGGTGGGTGTGTGTGGGGCACAATTTTTGGAAAAAAGGGAGACTCCGCTTGGAGTAACCCTTGCTTACATTGTTTTTAAAAGGAGCGAAGATGAACAAGTCATGGTTCAGCAAAGACTTTGCTACCTACCCCGGTGTCATCCTGGGGACGGTTAAGAATGGCGTATTTTTGAATGTGCTTGATGCAAATCTAGCTGTGAAGTGTACAACTGGGGCACAACTGCTGCCACTGAAGGGGTGGGTGTGTGTGGGGCCCAATTTTTGGAAAAAAGGGAGACTCCGCTTGGAGTAACCCTTGCTTACATTGTTTTTAAAAGGAGCGAAGATGAACAAGTCATGGTTCAGCAAAGACTTTGCTACCTACCCCGGTGTCATCCTGGGGACGGTTAAGAATGGCGTATTTTTGAATGTGCTTGATGCAAATCTAGCTGTGAAGTGTACAACTGGGGCACAACTGCTGCCACTGAAGGGGTGGGTGTGTGTGGGGCCCAATTTTTGGAAAAAAGGGAGACTCCGCTTGGAGTAACCCTTGCTTACATTGTTTTTAAAAGAAGCCAAGATGAACAGAGCTGGGATCAGGAAAGACTTTGCTACCTACCCTGGTGTCATCCTGGGGACGGTTAATTATGGCGTATTTTTGAATGTGCTTGATGCAAATCTAGCTGTGAAGTGTACAACTGGGGCACAACTGCTGCCACTGAAGGGGTGGGTGTGTGTGGTGCCCAATTTTTGGAAAAAAGGGAGACTCCGCTTGGAGTAACCCTTGCTTACATTGTTTTTAAAAGGAGCGAAGATGAACAAGTCATGGTTCAGCAAAGACTTTGCTACCTACCCCGGTGTCATCCTGGGGACGGTTAAGAATGGCGTATTTTTGAATGTGCTTGATGCAAATCTAGCTGTGAACTGTACAACTGGGGCACAACTGCTGCCACTGAAGGGGTGTGTGTGTGTGTGGGGCCCAATTTTTGGAAAAAAGGGAGACTCCGCTTGGAGTAACCCTTGCTTACATTGTTTTTAAAAGAAGCCAAGATGAACAGAGCTGGGATCAGGAAAGACTTTGCTACCTACCCTGGTGTCATCCTGGGGACGGTTAATTATGGCGTATTTTTGAATGTGCTTGATGCAAATCTAGCTGTGAAGTGTACAACTGGGGCACAACTGCTGCCACTGAAGGGGTGGGTGTGTGTGGTGCCCAATTTTTGGAAAAAAGGGAGACTCCGCTTGGAGTAACCCTTGCTTACATTGTTTTTAAAAGGAGCGAAGATGAACAAGTCATGGTTCAGCAAAGACTTTGCTACCTACCCCGGTGTCATCCTGGGGACGGTTAAGAATGGCGTATTTTTGAATGTGCTTGATGCAAATCTAGCTGTGAAGTGTACAACTGGGGCACAACTGCTGCCACTGAAGGGGTGGGTGTGTGTGGGGCCCAATTTTTGGAAAAAAGGGAGACTCCGCTTGGAGTAACCCTTGCTTACATTGTTTTTAAAAGGAGCGAAGTTGAACAAGTCATGGTTCAGCAAAGACTTTGCTACCTACCCCGGTGTCATCCTGGGGACGGTTAAGAATGGCGTATTTTTGAATGTGCTTGATGCAAATCTAGCTGTGAAGTGTACAACTGGGGCACAACTGCTGCCACTGAAGGGGTGGGTGTGTGTGGGGCCCAATTTTTGGAAAAAAGGGAGACTCCGCTTGGAGTAACCCTTGCTTACATTGTTTTTAAAAGGAGCGAAGATGAACAAGTCATGGTTCAGCAAAGACTTTGCTACCTACCCCGGTGTCATCCTGGGGACGGTTAAGAATGGCGTATTTTTGAATGTGCTTGATGCAAATCTAGCTGTGAAGTGTACAACTGGGGCACAACTGCTGCCACTGAAGGGGTGGGTGTGTGTGGGGCCCAATTTTTGGAAAAAAGGGAGACTCCGCTTGGAGTAACCCTTGCTTACATTGTTTTTAAAAGGAGCGAAGATGAACAAGTCATGGTTCAGCAAAGACTTTGCTACCTACCCCGGTGTCATCCTGGGGACGGTTAAGAATGGCGTATTTTTGAATGTGCTTGATGCAAATCTAGCTGTGAAGTGTACAACTGGGGCACAACTGCTGCCACTGAAGGGGTGGGTGTGTGTGGGGCCCAATTTTTGGAAAAAAGGGAGACTCCGCTTGGAGTAACCCTTGCTTACATTGTTTTTAAAAGAAGCCAAGATGAACAGAGCTGGGATCAGGAAAGACTTTGCTACCTACCCTGGTGTCATCCTGGGGACGGTTAATTATGGCGTATTTTTGAATGTGCTTGATGCAAATCTAGCTGTGAAGTGTACAACTGGGGCACAACTGCTGCCACTGAAGGGGTGGGTGTGTGTGGTGCCCAATTTTTGGAAAAAAGGGAGACTCTGCTTGGAGTAACCCTTGCTTACATTGTTTTTAAAAGGAGCGAAGATGAACAAGTCATGATTCAGCAAAGACTTTGCTACCTACCCCGGTGTCATCCTGGGGACGGTTAAGAATGGCGTATTTTTGAATGTGCTTGATGCAAATCTAGCTGTGAAGTGTACAACTGGGGCACAACTGCTGCCACTGAAGGGGTGGGTGTGTGTGGGGCCCAATTTTTGGAAAAAAGGGAGACTCCGCTTGAAGTAACCCTTGCTTACATTGTTTTTAAAAGGAGCGAAGATGAACAAGTCATGGTTCAGCAAAGACTTTGCTACCTACCCCGGTGTCATCCTGGGGACGGTTAAGAATGGCGTATTTTTGAATGTGCTTGATGCAAATCTAGCTGTGAAGTGTACAACTGGGACACAACTGCTGCCACTGAAGGGGTGGGTGTGTGTGGGGCCCAATTTTTGGAAAAAAGGGAGACTCCGCTTGGAGTAACCCTTGTTTACATTGTTTTTAAAGGAAGCCAAGATGAACAGAGCTGGGATCAGGAAAGACTTTGCTACCTACCCTGGTGTCATCCTGGGGACGGTTAATTATGGCGTATTTTTGAATGTGCTTGATGCAAATCAAAACATCATGTTTGCAACTAGGGCACAAGTGCTGCCACTGATGGGGTGTCTGTGTGGCCCAATTTTTTGAAAAAAGGGAGACTCAGCTTGGAGTAACCCTTGCTTGCTGTGTTTTTTAAAAATGATCCAAGATGAACAGAGCTGGGGTCAGGAAAGACTTTGCTACCTACCCCGGTGTCATCCTGGGGACGGATAAGAATGGCGTATTTTTGAATGTGCTTGATGCAAATCTAGCTGTGAAGTGTACAACTAGGGCACAAGTGCTGCCACTGAATGGGTGGCTGCGTGTGAGGCACAATTTTTGGAAAAAAAGGGAGACTCCGCTTGGAGTAACCCTTGCTTGCTGTGTTTTTTAAAAATGATCCAAGATGAACAGAGCTGGGGTCAGGAAAGACTTTGCTACCTACCCCGGTGTCATCCTGGGGACGGATAAGAATGGCGTATTTTTGAATGTGCTTGATGCAAATCTAGCTGTGAAGTGTACAACTAGGGCACAAGTGCTGCCACTGAATGGGTGGGTGTGTGTGGGGCACAATTTTTGGAAAAAAAGGGAGACTCCGCTTGGAGTAACCCTTGCTTGCTGTGTTTTTTAAAAATGATCCAAGATGAACAGAGCTGGGGTCAGGAAAGACTTTGCTACCTACCCCGGTGTCATCCTGGGGACGGTTAAGAATGGCGTATTTTTGAATGTGCTTGATGCAAATCTAGCTGTGAAGTGTACAACTGGGGCACAACTGCTGCCACTGAATGGGTGGGTGTGTGTGGGGCCCAATTTTTGGAAAAAAAGGGAGACTACGCTTGGAGTCACCTTGCAGTGTTTTACATGATTTTAGAAGGGCGTGCCATGCCTATATCTGTGTGTCCTCCTCTTTTTCCTTGTCCAGCTGTTTTGTTTTCGCATGAGTATATGTCCTTGTCACTTTCCCATGTGTTTGTGTTGTGTTGTGAGTTGTTTGTCACCTTTTGGACACCTTTGAGGGTGTTTTCTAGGTGTTTTTATGTGTTTGTGATTGCCTGCCATTGTTTCCTATGCAGTTCGAGTTCTGTTCGTCGAACGTTCGACGAGCCGAACTCGAACGGGACCTCCGTTCGGCGAACCGACCTCGAGCCGAACCGGGACCGGTTCGCTCATCTCTAGTAAAGACAGAAGCAATGCAAATATCTGTACTCACCATATCTATTTTTCCTTCCAGGGGTACATTGAGACCATCCATTCCTAGGGTAGACTATCTCTGCCACAGCCATCCATGCTCGTTCCACCATTAACCTGTCATGGTAGCCATCAACACGTGTGTCCCACAGCTCAGGATGCCTCTCCACTTCTCCAATCAGCCTCTCTGTATCGATTCTGGGCGCCATGCTCAGTACCTGTGGTGTTCTCTGTGCTCAAAGTTCCCCTGCAGTGAGAGGACAGGTGCCCAGCTGCTGTCTGGAGTGCAAATGAGACAGGAAATGTATGTTTGGCACCAGAATTAATGGCCTACAATTGACCTGATAGATTGGAAACAAGTGTTTCAGATTTTGTGATGAAAAACGGACACGGACGATATGTGCTGAACACGGACATACTCCATGTGCGGTCCGTGCAGGTACGGACCCACAGACTAAAGCGGGTCTGTGCCTGCGTGTTGCCGGCCAAAAACGGACATGTCGTCCGTGTAGAAAAGCGCACACACGTACTTACCACACGGACACACGTTCCGTGTGATTTTACGTGTGTGTGCCATCTACCATTGAATAACATGGGTTTCCGTGTGTACGTGTCTCCGGTATGTGCAAATACGTACTGCACACGTACAAAAAAAACGGATGTGTGTTGCGGGTCACAGGAAAAGTGGAATAATCTGCTATTAAAAATGTGTATATAAGTAAAAATTATATCACTAAAACATCTACTAATTCCTAAAAAAAATGCTCTATTAGTGGGAAAATAAAAACATTCTAGATCTCAGAAAATGATGGAGAAATTACATATTTTTTTTAAAAGCTGTATTAGGTGTGCAAAATTATCAAAGCATAATTAAGATGTATAAATCTGGTATCGCTGTTACATCGCTGACCTGAAAAATAAAGCTTCTGAACCTACCTAAGGCCTCTTTCACACGTCCCTGAAAATCACGCACGTTTTTCACGGATGTGTCAAAGGTGCGTATTGCCCTCCGTGAGCCGTGTTTATGGCATGCGTGTGTTCTCCGTGTGTTATCCGTGATAACACACGGAGAACGGGAACTTTCTGCTCACTTGGCGTTGCTGTCCATGGTGCTGATCTTCAGTCTCCGTTCCTGCCGACTCCCCGCTGCTGCTGCTTCCGGCCCGCAGTGAAGTGAATATGCCATGAGCATAATGAGCGGCTGTTGGAGGCAAGTGACAGCAACGGCAGAGACAGCAGGGCTGGAGAAGGTGAGTAAAGTTTTGTTATTTTTTTTCTCAGACACATGTGTTTTCTCCGGTGTGTGTCACACGGAATACCTCCGTGTGGTCCGTTTGCATTCCGTGTGATACCCGTGATGCCAGAGAAAAAGGGACATGTCTACGTGTGGAGCATACTGGCACAAGTATGCCCCAGACGGACACATGGTCCATGGCAAAACACACATGTGAGTGCAGACCCATTGATTTTAATGGGTCTATGTGTGCCCGTGTCTCCGGTATGTGAGGAAACGGACCAAACACGTACCGGAGACACGGACGTGTGAAAGAGGCCTAAACAGAAGACCACCCCAAAAATTAAATATGAGCAAGAAATAAAAAATAACAATAAAAAAAAAACAATTGGACATGATTAAAATCAATTAAAACCAAAAAGGAATTGTGGTCTCTGCAAAAATATATGATTTGAATTAAAAAAATGTAATAATTTAATATAATTACAGGGAGCAGGAGGCAGTATTATCATAGAAAAATATGTATTTGCACAGGGAAGTAAAGTACAAGTGAATCAATACATAAATCATAGATATGGAAGAAACACAGTTACAAATCCGGTGTGCGTTTCGCAGTCAGCTTTCTCAAGGGGTTGAGAAATTAAATAGCTGGGTATAAATTGATAGGTGGAGGAACCCATAATAGGGCAACATGTATGACTGAAGAATTAATCAGCGGCAGCCCATACCTGATTGTATAAAGAGGTACCGTGCTTCCCAGAGAATAAGACAGGGTCTTATACTATTTTTTTTATCTGAAAGATGTGCTAGGGCTTATTTTTAAGGGATGTCTTATATTTTTCCATGAACAACATTCCACATGTATTCTTGAACAAAAAATATCTACATTTATTCAAATATACTGTATAATGTCAAAATCATATAACCCTTTAAAATACAAATTTATTAGTTTCTGATTAAAAATATCCACAAACCATGTGCAATTATAGAAGAAAAGAAAGGGAGGAGGGTAAAGTTCTCACCCTATCCGATATACCTCCCTCCTGTCCACTACCTACCGCAGGGGTTGGCACCCTGATGCTTACGGAAATGGCACCCCCACTCAACAGTGGCTGTCCCTATGGATTCCCTAGTAGGCCCTCAAAGCAGTCATGAAAAATAGGGCAAGGGATAAAAGGGTAGGGCACATTCAAACTAGTGGAAAGGAAAATTAGGACAAGCACACGTAACCACCGGACTCAGACTAACCTCAAATGGCCCTGACACACCCTGGAATGATTAAAGACCAGGGGTATCAAAAGTGACTAGGTGCATAAAGCTAATGCTTAGATGGCAACTTAATACGCATATTTGATAAAGTGCACACAGTCATCAAATTAAAGTGCATAATGCAGGGCCCCCTCCTTATTCAGACATCATGCTATCCTGATAACGATTGGCATGTTATAGATCAAGCCTCCTGATGATCCACTGCTGGAGAAACGCATTGAGGCATTTCTGGGGCATCTCTAGGACGCACATGTGACTCCTTGCACGATAAGTATTTGACTACCTCCTCTTCATTAATTTGTTTGCCCCTACTCGGTTGCACTTTATTATGCATTTGCACTTTGATATGCATTGACACTTTATCATAAGTCTGGTTTTCTGAAGCGTGTGAGCTGTTTGACCCATTGCACTTTATTTGCTCTGGAAGCCAGGCTTTGAATATGCTTTTTGCACATTATATTGCATTATGCACTTTAATTTGATGACTGATTTGATGTTTTTCTGCCTGTTGTCCTGAAGAAGGGAGCTGCGACTCCTGAAACGCGTATGTGGCGCCCTAGAACCTGGTCGCCACAACGGCATTGCCCTCCTGAGGGTTAATGCTGAGCCTGGAGGTAATGGGGAAATCTACTGGCCAGTAAGTTAACATCCACCGCAGTTTCTCCCTCAGGCCAGTAGGGGGAGCTCTGAACCTGAAGTTTCAGGGAGCTTCCTTAAGCCTGACCTGGGGGAGGAGTTAGTTAGTCTGTAGGGAGCAGCAGAAGTGAACAGACACAGAGTGAGCTGTCCTGTGAATCTGGGGCCTAGAGCTGGAGCAGTTTGGCCCAGAGAAGCAGGAGTAGCTGAGAGGCAGCAGAGAGACTCGGACATCGGAGTCTGTGGTTGCCAGGGTATAAAATCCGTCCCTGGTAGCCGAATCCGAAGGGCAGGAGAGCTGCAAGCCCCTGGCCCAGACACATCCAAGGTACAGCTGCAGCATCAGGGCCCGGTGTGGACCCCAGCGGAGAAGCACCAGAGAGTGGGCCTGCGCAGCCACCTACAGAGGGAAGGGACGTGCCATTGGTCCCAGCAGCGAAGAGGGCCATTGCTGGATTCAGAGAAGCAGGGTCCTATCATCACCAGGAAAGGTACAGGAGTAGGCCTCATACTCAGCTGGCCAGAAAGATCACCCCAAGTACTTCCAGGCCGACCGGATCCCCATCACCACCTGTAACGGTCTCCCAGGACTGGACTGTTCCCAGAGTAAAAGAGGAAAAGGTAAAGAGACTGTTGTTTGTGCCTGGTTCTTTCCTCGCCTGTCGGCCCTGCACCGTGTTAGTCACACAGCACCATAGACTTTTACAAGCACCAACTGTGCCCCGGGCATTGCTCCACCTGTGGGGAGCAGTACTACCATAGCTGCTATATCATCATCCCGGAGGCCTCACACAGCAGCGGCGGCTTAATAGCCGCATGCCACAGGTGGCGTCACGAACACAACCATTAACAAGCAAGCCACATATTCAACTGACACCCACCAGGGCCACGGAGCCGGGCCCAGCCACCACTGACTACCACCGGACTAGTCCGGCCCGGCACCGGGTGTCCCATAGCCCTGGGGTGGGCGAGTCAATTTTTGGCGTCACGAACAGGATTTTGTGCCCGGTCCCACCGGGTACTGTGCGCCTGCCGGAATTGTGCTTAAAAGACTGTGTACTGGCTGCAGACCACCGCCGCCATTAGCCTCGCCGAGCGCAGGAAGAAGGGGAGCGTGCCTGACAAAGAGCGCGAAGGGAGCGCGCCATCAGAGCAGAGCGCTGTTAACCCCGCGCGACCCGGAAGAAAATTTGAAAAGTGAACGGAGCCTGGTAAGGTTCACTAAGGGGGAGGAAGATGTCCGACTCAGAGGGAGGGCAGGTGGCTGCCATAGCCCGAGACGCCGCAGCACCAGCAGAAGCAATCCCAGTCGCCGTCGCCCCGGCCCCCACTGTAGCGCCGGTAATGCCGATCACCATGCCATACATACCGGGAGCAGAATGGCTGCCGCAATACTTCGGGGAGTCCCATACCTTGAGTGACTTCAGAGAAAGCCTGCACAGCTTATTCCGGGTGTATCCGCTGACTGAGAGCCAGAAGGTGGGCATATTAATGGGACAGCTAGCCGGCGCAGCCCAGCGTGAAGCGAAGTCATGGCCTGATACAGATAAAGGGACAGCAGCCCAGATACTGGCCAAGCTAAAGAGTACGTTTGACACTCGCACCGCAGCAGAGATAAAGATGAGATTCTTTGGGTGCAAGCAGCGGGCCACAGACAGCATAAGGGACTATGCCCTAAACCTGCAAGAGGCCCTGAAAGCAGTTAAACAGGTGGACCCAGAGGGTGTACGTGAAGAAGACAAACTCCTAACTGAGCAGTTCATAGAGGGGCTCCTGTCAGATGCCCACAGGACCCAGCTGCGTATCCTGGTCCTGCAGAACCCTGCTCTGGACTTTGCCAAGTTTAAGGACCAGGCCATCAGGGTACTGAGAGAATCTACGCCGAATGACCCAGTACCCCTCCGGCCTCCTGCTATCACGTACCCCGGGGTGATGCCTGCAACACGAGCCACTGCAGGGGCTGAGGCGCAGTCCCTGGATAAGGATCCCACTGCGGAGCTCAGACAACAGGTCCAGGAGCTGACCAAGACTGTGGCTGCCCTTGCCAAGACCGTGCAGTCTCTACAAATGACCCCCTCGCCTGCGAAAATCGAGTTGGCCTCCAGCCCAGAGGACGTCCCATGGATGCGACAGAGAAGGATTCCGCCGACCCGAGGCAGAGACACAGACCGGTACGATTCAACAGGACAACCGATCTGCCGCAACTGCAACCAGGCGGGCCACATTGCACGACGCTGTCCTTTAAATGGGCCGAGCCTGGGGCCAGGAGCCGACCCCCAGGTGTAAGGAAGCCCGGCTCAACCCCCAGCCGCAGCAAGTATGTGGGAGGACGACCGGTCCTTCCTATTGTGCTGGATGGGATCCCTTTGAATGCCCTCCTGGATACGGGGTCCCAGGTAACAACCATCCCCCACAAACTGTACAAAAGATATTGGGCCGATTCAGACATTGACCATGGCCCAGATGATGATTTAACAATTGTGGCCAGTAATGGTCAGCCCTTACCTCAGATTGGGTACAAAGAAGTAACCATTAAAGTGGGGCGGGTGGAATTGCCATGTCAGGGGATGATAATTGTAGATATTGATCGCAAAGAATCTGACCCACTGCTAACTCTTGGTACAAATGTGATAGAAAATTGTATTGCCGAAGTGATAATTTTGTTACAACAGGCGTCTGAAACTGCCAGCTCCGGGCAGCAGCGTGTCCTACAGAGGGAGATCAGAGCCCTGATGAGGAGGCAGCAGGTAGAGCTGGCCGGAGGAGAAATTGGCAGTGTGAGGGTAAGTGACCCCCTCCCCATTGTAATACCCCCAAGAAGTGAAATGTTGATATGGTGTCGGGCAGCAATAGGCCTCAAGGGTCAGGATTACCATGCCTTGGTAGAACCAATGTATTCAGACAGTAGGCCTGGAGTCCTGATAGCCAGAGGGGTAGCGGACGTCCGCAAGGGGAGAGTGCCCGTCCGTGTCCTGAATTGTGGGGAGGAGGAGGCCAAATTGCCCCGGTATGCCACTGTGGCAAAATTGTACACTGTCAGCAACAATACCATTAAAGCAGTGGAACCCTTGATCCCGTCCGACCAGGCGGAAGACAATGGCTCCAAGGGGCAGCCGGAAGACTGGTGCCAAAAATTACATGTGGGCACCGACTCCACCCCCTCACACCAAAAGCATGGGGTTTACCGGGTGGTACAGGAGTACGAGCGGGTCTTCAGCAAACACCCCCTAGATTTTGGGCAGGTGAAAGGGGTTCAACATCAAATCCCCACGGGTGATCATCATCCCATTAAAGAAAGATACCGCCCTGTACCCCCCGCACAGTATCAGTGTGCCAAGGAAATGTTACGGGAAATGAAGGAGGCTGGGGTTATCAGAGATAGTTGTAGCCCCTGGGCAGCTCCACTAGTGCTCGTAAAGAAAAAAGATGGTACAATGAGAATGTGTGTAGATTACAGGCAAATTAACCGCATTACACATAAAGATGCCTATCCACTACCCAGAATAGAGGAGTCACTAACAGCCTTAAAGTCAGCTAACTATTTCTCCACCTTGGATCTCACCAGTGGGTATTGGCAGGTTCCCGTGGCAGAGGCGGACAAGGAGAAGACTGCATTCACGACACCAATGGGTCTCTGTGAGTTCAATTGTATGCCATTCGGGCTCTGCAACGCCCCAGGGACATTCCAAAGGTTGATGGAGTGCTGCTTGGGCCACCACAACTTCGAAACCGTGCTGCTGTACCTGGATGACGTAATAGTCTACTCCAAGACTTATGAGGACCACCTGAAGCACTTAGCAGAAGTGTTTGAGTCCTTGTCGAAATATGGCCTGAAGATCAAGCCGTCCAAATGTCACCTCTTGAAGCCAAAGGTACAGTACCTGGGTCATGTGGTCAGCGCAGAAGGCGTGGCACCTGATCCGGAGAAAGTCACGGTAATCAAGGACTGGCCAAGACCCACCACGGTGAAGGAGGTGCGGCAGTTCCTTGGACTGGTGGGCTACTACCGAAGGTTCATTGATGGGTTCACCAAGATAGCAGCGCCCCTTCAAGATCTCCTGGTGGGCCAGCCGAAGCAGGCTAAGAAGCAGAGCCCTCCATTTGAATGGAGCAGCCAACTGGAAACATCCTTTGTCCGGCTGAAAGGGGCTCTCACGGGAGAAGAAATTCTGGCCTACCCTGACTACAGCCAACCGTTTATACTGTACACAGACGCCAGCAACGTGGGACTGGGAGCAGTTCTGTCCCAGGTACAGGGAGGCAGAGAGAGGGTAATAGCGTACGCCAGTAGGAAGCTTCGGCCCACGGAAAGGAATCCAGAAAACTACAGTTCCTTCAAGCTGCAGTTCCTCGCTATTGTGTGGGCAGTGACTGAACGCTTCAAGCACTATCTGGCATCGGCCAAGTTTACCATCTTCACGGACAACAATCCGTTGACACACCTGGCAACAGCCAAGTTAGGTGCGATGGAACAGCGATGGATGGCCCGGCTGTCTAACTTTGACTTTACCATCAAGTATCGGGCTGGCAAGAAGAATAACAATGCTGATGCGCTGTCCAGAATGCCTCACTTACCCGAGTCTGGAGAAGACCTGGATGAACTCGAAGAGATAGAGTTACCGGCTTTCCATCACCAGGGTGTTTCACAGTGTGAGCATGCTGTGGGAGTGAAGCGCTTAAACCAGCACGAGGTCTCGGTCAATCCATTACTCCACCATAATTGGGAAGAAACACAGAATGGTGACCCGGCCGTGCGATTGGTCAAAGAGAAGCTAGCGCAAGCTGAGACCCATCTTGGCCCAGACGCTCCAGAGGAAGCCCAGCAGCTGTGGAAGGAGAGGGGACGACTGTTCACCTACCAGGGCAAGCTCTGCAAGAGATATGTCAACTATCGAACAAATGAACTTGTCTGGCAGATAGTGGTTCCGCAGAGGGATGCTCCAATGGTCCTAGCAGCGTATCATGATAACGCAGGGCACTTCGGGTGGAAGAAGTTGGAGGCCTTACTCCGTGATCGGTTCTACTGGGTGCACATGAGAAAGATGATCGAGAAATGGTGCCGAGACTGTGGCCCGTGTAACTTGAGGCGGAAGGATGATGCCAGCCAAAGGTCTCCCCTACAGCCAATTGTCACGAAGCAGCCCCTGGAGTTGGTGGCCCTGGACCACGTGAAGTTAACACCAAGCCGGTCAGGCTATGTGTACGCCCTCACCATTGTGGACCATTACTCTCGTTTCCTGGTAGTAGTGCCTGTGAAGGACCAGACAGCCAGGACGGCAGCTAGAGCGTTCCAGGCATCCTTTTGTCGACCGCACGGCTATCCGGAAAGGGTACTGACGGATCAGGGTCCTGCATTCGAGGCTGAAGTGTTCCAAGAGTTCTGTAACATGTACGGTTGTAAGAAAATTCGAACCACACCGTACCACCCCCAGACCAATGGACTGTGCGAGAAAATGAACCATGTGGTTATTGATATGCTGAAGACCCTACCGCTGGAAGAGAGGAACCAATGGCCAGAAAAGTTGCCAGATCTGGTAGACTTGTACAACCACATCCCAGTGAATTCGACCAACTGCAGCCCCGCTTACCTGATGCGAGCCAGACCAGGCAAGTTGCCTGTAGACTTTGAGATGGGGACTGTGTCGCCTGAGGCGGTTCAAGAAATAGAGGATTGGGATGCAGAACGGCAGCAGCGGTACCGTAAGGTCCAGGAGTGCGTGGAAAGGAGCCTGTCTCAAGCAAGAACGAGACAAGAACAGCATTACAATCAAACAGCCCCAGCAACTCCCTTAGCACCTGGAGAACAAGTCCTCAAGAAGAAGCGGAAGACGCATAAGTTGGATGATCAGTGGGAAAACGAGCCCTACACCATTATCCCCTCCAACTTTGACAATAGTAAGGTATGCCTCATAAGCAAAGATGAAGGCAAGACCTGTCAAGCAATTTCCCGAGACCGCCTGAAAGCGTGCCCTGAACGGTGCCGAATCCAAAGAGAAATGGAAGGAGTACAAGGAAGTCCCCAAAGTCAAGAGAAAGAAGGGGAGATGATTCAAACCATCCTTGGGAAGTTCCCCAAAACTTGGACCCGAATCAACAATGCCATAGTGGTACCAGTTTTGGCGTTTCCGCAGTTGGTCGAGCCAGAAACAGAAAAGGTTCCGGATCCACCTAAAGAATCGTCCGCTCCAGCACGAGATGACACGCCAGCAGTGGAACAGGAGGATCAACCCCCTGTCAGTGGTGAACCTGTCATACCCTTGGCGACTCCTAGACCACAAAGGCAACCATCACGCTTACCTATTGGGGTTAGGCCCACCTGTAGTGCTGAGATAGAAGACGCACCACGTAGTCAGGGGCAAACACCAGAGCTACGTAGGTCCCAGCGCAGCACTCGGGGACAACCCCCTCTAAGGTATAGGGAGTCTACTGTATAAAGTAAAGAGTACTTATTAGAGTGTAAATAGTTATGCAAAATGTCTGTCATGTTGTGTACAAAATGTTTTCTTTTTCTTTGATTGCGAAAATGGACAATTGGGCCACTGGACTATGGGTGGCCAACACCTAAATTGTTCATAGTTAGCACCAGTGTGCTCAAACACCCCTGAAGAAAAACCCGTCCGGCGTGCATAGAGTGGGGTCATCAATGCTCTGACGCACGCCCAGAGCCTACGTTGGGGGTTTGATCGCGGCGGGTCCCCCATGGAGCAGTGTAATGGACACCCGGCAGGGAGCCACACTGGACTCTTATAGAAATGTTTAAGATTGTAACGTTAAAGAGAATGTGCCTCCCATATTGGGATGAAATGTATGACATGTTATGTTTTGTTTCTACAGTCCGGGAGTACTGAATTTAACTAAGGGGGAGTGTGGCGCCCTAGAACCTGGTCGCCACAACGGCATTGCCCTCCTGAGGGTTAATGCTGAGCCTGGAGGTAATGGGGAAATCTACTGGCCAGTAAGTTAACATCCACCGCAGTTTCTCCCTCAGGCCAGTAGGGGGAGCTCTGAACCTGAAGTTTCAGGGAGCTTCCTTAAGCCTGACCTGGGGGAGGAGTTAGTTAGTCTGTAGGGAGCAGCAGAAGTGAACAGACACAGAGTGAGCTGTCCTGTGAATCTGGGGCCTAGAGCTGGAGCAGTTTGGCCCAGAGAAGCAGGAGTAGCTGAGAGGCAGCAGAGAGACTCGGACATCGGAGTCTGTGGTTGCCAGGGTATAAAATACGTCCCTGGTAGCCGAATCCGAAGGGCAGGAGAGCTGCAAGCCCCTGGCCCAGACACATCCAAGGTACAGCTGCAGCATCAGGGCCCGGTGTGGACCCCAGCGGAGAAGCACCAGAGAGTGGGCCTGCGCAGCCACCTACAGAGGGAAGGGACGTGCCATTGGTCCCAGCAGCGAAGAGGGCCATTGCTGGATTCAGAGAAGCAGGGTCCTATCATCACCAGGAAAGGTACAGGAGTAGGCCTCATACTCAGCTGGCCAGAAAGATCACCCCAAGTACTTCCAGGCCGACCGGATCCCCATCACCACCTGTAACGGTCTCCCAGGACTGGACTGTTCCCAGAGTAAAAGAGGAAAAGGTAAAGAGACTGTTGTTTGTGCCTGGTTCTTTCCTCGCCTGTCGGCCCTGCACCGTGTTAGTCACACAGCACCATAGACTTTTACAAGCACCAACTGTGCCCCGGGCATTGCTCCACCTGTGGGGAGCAGTACTACCATAGCTGCTATATCATCATCCCGGAGGCCTCACACAGCAGCGGCGGCTTAATAGTCGCATGCCACAGGTGGCGTCACGAACACAACCATTAACAAGCAAGCCACATATTCAACTGACA
>NW_027443430.1:0-46000 GCF_048569485.1 Anomaloglossus baeobatrachus | reverse complement strand
AGTACATGGTGAGGAGGTCTGAGCTTGGCTACGTATGGGCTTTCATTTATTCGTACAGGTATATATGTTTAGGTTACAATCAGAACTGAGATTTAGGTTGAGGTGTACTTTTGACCTATTAGTTTCTGTAATTCTTGTCACAGCGGCGGCAGGTGGAGTGGAGGGTCCTCCAAGTTGGGAATGTGATCTCACGGTGGTTAGATGGGGGGAGCTCAAAAGGCTCTGGGCTCCCCAGGTGGATTCAATGGAATGGAAGACGGCAGAAAACCACACAGGTGGTGAAGGGGGAGCCCGTGGGGTGCGGTAAAAAATCAGACAGCTCGTTTTGCAGCGAGTGCCTCTGAGCAGGAGTATAATCGGCTAGGGGTCATGCCACCTTGTAAGTCTATGCTGGGCCGTGCCCGCAATAAAAGAATTGTTGGGGGCTTCGAGGACCGTTCCCCTCTTATTAGCGGTATCATTTTGGTTATATGTTGTATGTTTAAATAAAAGGCTGCTGTGGCCAATTCATTCCGTCCTCTGGCGTGGTCTCTTTATTTTAGTTTAGTATGTAAGCTATGGGCCTAGAGGGGAGGATAAATAGGACGGGGAAGGCAAGGACTTAAATTGGGGTTAGGAATGACTCGTCAATACCCATTGTCATGTGCGCTCTACTGTTTTCGGAAGTCCAGGAAAAGGAATGGAGAGAGACACGTATTCGTTGCCCCCTCCTCATCTCTGACCCAAACTCCAGCCGTTTGCCGGCTCCAGCGCAGGAGGGGCCCGCATCTTGGAGACACTTATGGCACATCTTGTCAGTACGCCTGGTTCTCACCTGGGATCTATTATAGAAGGGGCTGTCAGGGCATATCATTTTGATGACCTAACATCAGTACGGCAATGGTGGGCGTGTCGGACCCCCACTCATGTGATGATATTGATGATCTGTCCTGAGATTAAGTCAGCAATATCAGACGCCTGGACAATAGTGTTAAAGGGAATCTGTCAGCAGATTTGTGCTATATAATCTGAGCGCGGCACAATGTAGGGGCTGGGACCCTGATTTCGGTGATGAGTCACTTACTGGGCTGTTTGCTGTCATTCTGATACAATCCCTGGTTTCTCTGCTGCAGACTGACCTAGCAGTGCTCAGAATGCTGAGCCATGTATAACCCTGTCCACAATACCGATTGGCAGCTTCTGTGTACACTGCATATTAACAGACAGCCGCTAATCAGTGGCGGGGGTGGAGTTACACCGAACAGCAGGAAAAGAAGGTACGAGACACCAAGTCCTGTAATGAATGATCCTTTCAAGCTGATTAAACACTAATTTTATTGAAAAAGAAACACACAGCCCAGTAAGTGACACATCACCGGATCAGGGTCTCAGCCCCTACGCCGTGCTGCTCTCAAATTACATAGCAAAAACATGGTGACCAATTGCCTCTAATATTAGTGGGGGTTGGGGTGTCAGAATCTATTTAGGTGGTATCAGGTATAATTTTATTACAGGGGACCTGAATAGATCAGTCCTTGTCATATAAGCTACACAAAGGGAAAGCTCACTTCTATCTTTCCGGTGAAGGTCTCCCCTAGATTGACATCTCTGACAACAGTGTGATAGATAGAACTCTGTCGGTGCAAAAGTCACGGCTTCTAGAAGGACGTGGTGCATTTTTACCACTTAAACGTGTACACGCGCAGTCTCTTTTTCCTAGGGTGAGGGCCAAAGATGGTGTGAATTGATTGCCCGGACCCAGATGCCAGTCCTGAGTCCGAGAACTTTGGGTCAATGTAGTAGACGGTGATCCCCAAATGTTCCCTAATTTACAAAACCCTCCACCGGGCTTCAATCTACCAAGGAAAACATGGGTCACTCTAAATCGTATCAGAACAAACTTTGGCGTCTGTGCAGATTTTATGTAGAAGTGGGGAAAATATCACTCTCCGACCTGTGACTGTGGAGCAGATGGTCAAACCATCCAGCACATTGTTGAGGACTGGAGCGCCCCCTGAGATCCTACCATGGCGACAAGAAGGATTTCTAGATTGGAAATCATGAGAACGCTATTGCATACATAGAAAATCTTGATATTCAACTTTGATTTTTATCCTTTTGATATTTTTCTATCACTGTCTATTGTCTGGTGTTTATTTTTAGATGATGGGAAGGTAGACATTCACACCATTAAATAAATCCTTATCTCTCCTGATGATTAGTTTTTGTTGCAGCCAAACCTACAGTACGAGCCGCCGGAAGATACCCTCACATCAGCTCTCTGCAGCCTGTCTACAGTACCTTCTCTAGCTCGCCTCTGCATTTTCCAGCCAGCCAATCAGAGCTCTCGCTCACCGATAGATGCAAATCAGCTGCTGCTGGCAAAAAAACAACAGACAACCGCTTTTTAACCATTTTATCCTAAATATTCAGCAGGGGCGGAGCATTCTGGCAGCAGGGGTGGCTTCACTTTCTCACCAGGTTTCATTTTTTTTTTTCATCCCCATAAGGTAAAAGGCTCGGACAATCTGGGACATAAATAGCCATCGCAACATTCTATTCACTTGGGTGCGGAGCGCAGGCAACGGCACTGGGAGGAGTGGGAGGACAGACAGACAGCAGAGGAGATGTGTCCCACTCCAATCAACCCACTGAACCGGGGGACCAGAGAGCAAGGAGCACCACATATGCGAGCTCTCTACCCACCATTGCTACTGACAGGACACACCAAGTGTGCCCACCGCACCCCCCCCTTTTACACATCCTTGATAACTCACAGCTCACTGACCAGCCCCCGCCGCACCCATGGGGCTGCTCTGGGTTACAATGCTACCACCATTGTGGAGGACACATCCTCAACCATTTCAGGCTTCTTACAAATATTAGCTTACAAATACAAAACTTACATAATAAATAGCTTTCATTTTCATTTCTTTGGGGGAGTGGGGTCTTTCTATTCAATTCGGGGTCAGCAGATCCCAGCTCGGGGTGTTCTTACAGTCTTGTGTCCCGTAATAAAGTGCACATCGGTCGGGGTCCGGCGGGAAGGCTCCCGATGTGCCGGGCACTGCTCACCACTACATTAACACAGAAAAGGGTCAGACATCTCTGTGTCACTAGAGTTCAGTAAGGCCGGACTTCGGCCCCACAGCCTAGGGGGAGGCTGCCCTGACAGGGTTGGACGGGAATGAAAGTGTTAAATAATGCTGGGCTTGGGGGTTTTTCAAGTATAGGGGAATTTTCAAATAATGTGGGGTTTAGGGGGCTTTGCTAGAATTAGGGAAATAAAGGATAAAAACAAAGGCGGGGAGATCCCAACGAGGCGGCGTAGTGAATTAGGGGTATAAATAGGGGAAGCCATTAGCGTAGGGCAGCCATTTCAGGCAGCCTACAATTAAACACCCAGCCACCCTCCGTTTTAGTGCGGTGCCAGTACATGGTGAGGAGGTCTGAGCTTGGCTACGTATGGGCTTTCATTTATTCGTACAGGTATATATGTTTAGGTTACAATCAGAACTGAGATTTAGGTTGAGGTGTACTTTTGACCTATTAGTTTCTGTAATTCTTGTCACAGCGGCGGCAGGTGGAGTGGAGGGTCCTCCAAGTTGGGAATGTGATCTCACGGTGGTTAGATGGGGGGGAGCTCAAAAGGCTCTGGGCTCCCCAGGTGGATTCAATGGAATGGAAGACGGCAGAAAACCACACAGGTGGTGAAGGGGGAGCCCGTGGGGTGCGGTAAAAAATCAGACAGCTCGTTTTGCAGCGAGTGCCTCTGAGCAGGAGTATAATCGGCTAGGGGTCATGCCACCTTGTAAGTCTATGCTGGGCCGTGCCCGCAATAAAAGAATTGTTGGGGGCTTCGAGGACCGTTCCCCTCTTATTAGCGGTATCATTTTGGTTATATGTTGTATGTTTAAATAAAAGGCTGCTGTGGCCAATTCATTCCGTCCTCTGGCGTGGTCTCTTTATTTTAGTTTAGTATGTAAGCTATGGGCCTAGAGGGGAGGATAAATAGGACGGGGAAGGCAAGGACTTAAATTGGGGTTAGGAATGACTCGTCAATACCCATTGTCATGTGCGCTCTACTGTTTTCGGAAGTCCAGGAAAAGGAATGGAGAGAGACACGTATTCGTTGCCCCCTCCTCATCTCTGACCCAAACTCCAGCCGTTTGCCGGCTCCAGCGCAGGGAGGGGCCCGCATCTTGGAGACACTTATGGCACATCTTGTCAGTACGCCTGGTTCTCACCTGGGATCTATTATAGAAGGGGCTGTCAGGGCATATCATTTTGATGACCTAACATCAGTACGGCAATGGTGGGCGTGTCGGACCCCCACTCATGTGATGATATTGATGATCTGTCCTGAGATTAAGTCAGCAATATCAGACGCCTGGACAATAGTGTTAAAGGGAATCTGTCAGCAGATTTGTGCTATATAATCTGAGCGCGGCACAATGTAGGGGCTGGGACCCTGATTTCGGTGATGAGTCACTTACTGGGCTGTTTGCTGTCATTCTGATACAATCCCTGGTTTCTCTGCTGCAGACTGACCTAGCAGTGCTCAGAATGCTGAGCCATGTATAACCCTGTCCACAATACCGATTGGCAGCTTCTGTGTACACTGCATATTAACAGACAGCCGCTAATCAGTGGCGGGGGTGGAGTTACACCGAACAGCAGGAAAAGAAGGTACGAGACACCAAGTCCTGTAATGAATGATCCTTTCAAGCTGATTAAACACTAATTTTATTGAAAAAGAAACACACAGCCCAGTAAGTGACACATCACCGGATCAGGGTCTCAGCCCCTACGCCGTGCTGCTCTCAAATTACATAGCAAAAACATGGTGACCAATTGCCTCTAATATTAGTGGGGGTTGGGGTGTCAGAATCTATTTAGGTGGTATCAGGTATAATTTTATTACAGGGGACCTGAATAGATCAGTCCTTGTCATATAAGCTACACAAAGGGAAAGCTCACTTCTATCTTTCCGGTGAAGGTCTCCCCTAGATTGACATCTCTGACAACAGTGTGATAGATAGAACTCTGTCGGTGCAAAAGTCACGGCTTCTAGAAGGACGTGGTGCATTTTTACCACTTAAACGTGTACACGCGCAGTCTCTTTTTCCTAGGGTGAGGGCCAAAGATGGTGTGAATTGATTGCCCGGACCCAGATGCCAGTCCTGAGTCCGAGAACTTTGGGTCAATGTAGTAGACGGTGATCCCCAAATGTTCCCTAATTTACAAAACCCTCCACCGGGCTTCAATCTACCAAGGAAAACATGGGTCACTCTAAATCGTATCAGAACAAACTTTGGCGTCTGTGCAGATTTTATGTAGAAGTGGGGAAAATATCACTCTCCGACCTGTGACTGTGGAGCAGATGGTCAAACCATCCAGCACATTGTTGAGGACTGGAGCGCCCCCTGAGATCCTACCATGGCGACAAGAAGGATTTCTAGATTGGAAATCATGAGAACGCTATTGCATACATAGAAAATCTTGATATTCAACTTTGATTTTTATCCTTTTGATATTTTTCTATCACTGTCTATTGTCTGGTGTTTATTTTTAGATGATGGGAAGGTAGACATTCACACCATTAAATAAATCCTTATCTCTCCTGATGATTAGTTTTTGTTGCAGCCAAACCTACAGTACGAGCCGCCGGAAGATACCCTCACATCAGCTCTCTGCAGCCTGTCTACAGTACCTTCTCTAGCTCGCCTCTGCATTTTCCAGCCAGCCAATCAGAGCTCTCGCTCACCGATAGATGCAAATCAGCTGCTGCTGGCAAAAAAACAACAGACAACCGCTTTTTAACCATTTTATCCTAAATATTCAGCAGGGGCGGAGCATTCTGGCAGCAGGGGTGGCTTCACTTTCTCACCAGGTTTCATTTTTTTTTTTCATCCCCATAAGGTAAAAGGCTCGGACAATCTGGGCACATAAATAGCCATCGCAACATTCTATTCACTTGGGTGCGGAGCGCAGGCAACGGCACTGGGAGGAGTGGGAGGACAGACAGACAGCAGAGGAGATGTGTCCCACTCCAATCAACCCACTGAACCGGGGGACCAGAGAGCAAGGAGCACCACATATGCGAGCTCTCTACCCACCATTGCTACTGACAGGACACACCAAGTGTGCCCACCGCACCCCCCCCTTTTACACATCCTTGATAACTCACAGCTCACTGACCAGCCCCCGCCGCACCCATGGGGCTGCTCTGGGTTACAATGCTACCACCATTGTGGAGGACACATCCTCAACCATTTCAGGCTTCTTACAAATATTAGCTTACAAATACAAAACTTACATAATAAATAGCTTTCATTTTCATTTCTTTGGGGGAGTGGGGTCTTTCTATTCAATTCGGGGTCAGCAGATCCCAGCTCGGGGTGTTCTTACAGTCTTGTGTCCCGTAATAAAGTGCACATCGGTCGGGGTCCGGCGGGAAGGCTCCCGATGTGCCGGGCACTGCTCACCACTACATTAACACAGAAAAGGGTCAGACATCTCTGTGTCACTAGAGTTCAGTAAGGCCGGACTTCGGCCCCACAGCCTAGGGGGAGGCTGCCCTGACAGGGTTGGACGGGAATGAAAGTGTTAAATAATGCTGGGCTTGGGGGTTTTTCAAGTATAGGGGAATTTTCAAATAATGTGGGGTTTAGGGGGCTTTGCTAGAATTAGGGAAATAAAGGATAAAAACAAAGGCGGGGAGATCCCAACGAGGCGGCGTAGTGAATTAGGGGTATAAATAGGGGAAGCCATTAGCGTAGGGCAGCCATTTCAGGCAGCCTACAATTAAACACCCAGCCACCCTCCGTTTTAGTGCGGTGCCAGTACATGGTGAGGAGGTCTGAGCTTGGCTACGTATGGGCTTTCATTTATTCGTACAGGTATATATGTTTAGGTTACAATCAGAACTGAGATTTAGGTTGAGGTGTACTTTTGACCTATTAGTTTCTGTAATTCTTGTCACAGCGGCGGCAGGTGGAGTGGAGGGTCCTCCAAGTTGGGAATGTGATCTCACGGTGGTTAGATGGGGGGGAGCTCAAAAGGCTCTGGGCTCCCCAGGTGGATTCAATGGAATGGAAGACGGCAGAAAACCACACAGGTGGTGAAGGGGGAGCCCGTGGGGTGCGGTAAAAAATCAGACAGCTCGTTTTGCAGCGAGTGCCTCTGAGCAGGAGTATAATCGGCTAGGGGTCATGCCACCTTGTAAGTCTATGCTGGGCCGTGCCCGCAATAAAAGAATTGTTGGGGGCTTCGAGGACCGTTCCCCTCTTATTAGCGGTATCATTTTGGTTATATGTTGTATGTTTAAATAAAAGGCTGCTGTGGCCAATTCATTCCGTCCTCTGGCGTGGTCTCTTTATTTTAGTTTAGTATGTAAGCTATGGGCCTAGAGGGGAGGATAAATAGGACGGGGAAGGCAAGGACTTAAATTGGGGTTAGGAATGACTCGTCAATACCCATTGTCATGTGCGCTCTACTGTTTTCGGAAGTCCAGGAAAAGGAATGGAGAGAGACACGTATTCGTTGCCCCCTCCTCATCTCTGACCCAAACTCCAGCCGTTTGCCGGCTCCAGCGCAGGGAGGGGCCCGCATCTTGGAGACACTTATGGCACATCTTGTCAGTACGCCTGGTTCTCACCTGGGATCTATTATAGAAGGGGCTGTCAGGGCATATCATTTTGATGACCTAACATCAGTACGGCAATGGTGGGCGTGTCGGACCCCCACTCATGTGATGATATTGATGATCTGTCCTGAGATTAAGTCAGCAATATCAGACGCCTGGACAATAGTGTTAAAGGGAATCTGTCAGCAGATTTGTGCTATATAATCTGAGCGCGGCACAATGTAGGGGCTGGGACCCTGATTTCGGTGATGAGTCACTTACTGGGCTGTTTGCTGTCATTCTGATACAATCCCTGGTTTCTCTGCTGCAGACTGACCTAGCAGTGCTCAGAATGCTGAGCCATGTATAACCCTGTCCACAATACCGATTGGCAGCTTCTGTGTACACTGCATATTAACAGACAGCCGCTAATCAGTGGCGGGGGTGGAGTTACACCGAACAGCAGGAAAAGAAGGTACGAGACACCAAGTCCTGTAATGAATGATCCTTTCAAGCTGATTAAACACTAATTTTATTGAAAAAGAAACACACAGCCCAGTAAGTGACACATCACCGGATCAGGGTCTCAGCCCCTACGCCGTGCTGCTCTCAAATTACATAGCAAAAACATGGTGACCAATTGCCTCTAATATTAGTGGGGGTTGGGGTGTCAGAATCTATTTAGGTGGTATCAGGTATAATTTTATTACAGGGGACCTGAATAGATCAGTCCTTGTCATATAAGCTACACAAAGGGAAAGCTCACTTCTATCTTTCCGGTGAAGGTCTCCCCTAGATTGACATCTCTGACAACAGTGTGATAGATAGAACTCTGTCGGTGCAAAAGTCACGGCTTCTAGAAGGACGTGGTGCATTTTTACCACTTAAACGTGTACACGCGCAGTCTCTTTTTCCTAGGGTGAGGGCCAAAGATGGTGTGAATTGATTGCCCGGAACCAGATGGGAGTCCTGAGTCCGAGAACTTTGGGTCAATGTAGTAGACGGTGATCCCCAAATGTTCCCTAATTTACAAAACCCTCCACCGGGCTTCAATCTACCAAGGAAAACATGGGTCACTCTAAATCGTATCAGAACAAACTTTGGCGTCTGTGCAGATTTTATGTAGAAGTGGGGAAAATATCACTCTCCGACCTGTGACTGTGGAGCAGATGGTCAAACCATCCAGCACATTGTTGAGGACTGGAGCGCCCCCTGAGATCCTACCATGGCGACAAGAAGGATTTCTAGATTGGAAATCATGAGAACGCTATTGCATACATAGAAAATCTTGATATTCAACTTTGATTTTTATCCTTTTGATATTTTTCTATCACTGTCTATTGTCTGGTGTTTATTTTTAGATGATGGGAAGGTAGACATTCACACCATTAAATAAATCCTTATCTCTCCTGATGATTAGTTTTTGTTGCAGCCAAACCTACAGTACGAGCCGCCGGAAGATACCCTCACATCAGCTCTCTGCAGCCTGTCTACAGTACCTTCTCTAGCTCGCCTCTGCATTTTCCAGCCAGCCAATCAGAGCTCTCGCTCACCGATAGATGCAAATCAGCTGCTGCTGGCAAAAAAACAACAGACAACCGCTTTTTAACCATTTTATCCTAAATATTCAGCAGGGGCGGAGCATTCTGGCAGCAGGGGTGGCTTCACTTTCTCACCAGGTTTCATTTTTTTTTTTCATCCCCATAAGGTAAAAGGCTCGGACAATCTGGGCACATAAATAGCCATCGCAACATTCTATTCACTTGGGTGCGGAGCGCAGGCAACGGCACTGGGAGGAGTGGGAGGACAGACAGACAGCAGAGGAGATGTGTCCCACTCCAATCAACCCACTGAACCGGGGGACCAGAGAGCAAGGAGCACCACATATGCGAGCTCTCTACCCACCATTGCTACTGACAGGACACACCAAGTGTGCCCACCGCACCCCCCCCTTTTACACATCCTTGATAACTCACAGCTCACTGACCAGCCCCCGCCGCACCCATGGGGCTGCTCTGGGTTACAATGCTACCACCATTGTGGAGGACACATCCTCAACCATTTCAGGCTTCTTACAAATATTAGCTTACAAATACAAAACTTACATAATAAATAGCTTTCATTTTCATTTCTTTGGGGGAGTGGGGTCTTTCTATTCAATTCGGGGTCAGCAGATCCCAGCTCGGGGTGTTCTTACAGTCTTGTGTCCCGTAATAAAGTGCACATCGGTCGGGGTCCGGCGGGAAGGCTCCCGATGTGCCGGGCACTGCTCACCACTACATTAACACAGAAAAGGGTCAGACATCTCTGTGTCACTAGAGTTCAGTAAGGCCGGACTTCGGCCCCACAGCCTAGGGGGAGGCTGCCCTGACAGGGTTGGACGGGAATGAAAGTGTTAAATAATGCTGGGCTTGGGGGTTTTTCAAGTATAGGGGAATTTTCAAATAATGTGGGGTTTAGGGGGCTTTGCTAGAATTAGGGAAATAAAGGATAAAAACAAAGGCGGGGAGATCCCAACGAGGCGGCGTAGTGAATTAGGGGTATAAATAGGGGAAGCCATTAGCGTAGGGCAGCCATTTCAGGCAGCCTACAATTAAACACCCAGCCACCCTCCGTTTTAGTGCGGTGCCAGTACATGGTGAGGAGGTCTGAGCTTGGCTACGTATGGGCTTTCATTTATTCGTACAGGTATATATGTTTAGGTTACAATCAGAACTGAGATTTAGGTTGAGGTGTACTTTTGACCTATTAGTTTCTGTAATTCTTGTCACAGCGGCGGCAGGTGGAGTGGAGGGTCCTCCAAGTTGGGAATGTGATCTCACGGTGGTTAGATGGGGGGGAGCTCAAAAGGCTCTGGGCTCCCCAGGTGGATTCAATGGAATGGAAGACGGCAGAAAACCACACAGGTGGTGAAGGGGGAGCCCGTGGGGTGCGGTAAAAAATCAGACAGCTCGTTTTGCAGCGAGTGCCTCTGAGCAGGAGTATAATCGGCTAGGGGTCATGCCACCTTGTAAGTCTATGCTGGGCCGTGCCCGCAATAAAAGAATTGTTGGGGGCTTCGAGGACCGTTCCCCTCTTATTAGCGGTATCATTTTGGTTATATGTTGTATGTTTAAATAAAAGGCTGCTGTGGCCAATTCATTCCGTCCTCTGGCGTGGTCTCTTTATTTTAGTTTAGTATGTAAGCTATGGGCCTAGAGGGGAGGATAAATAGGACGGGGAAGGCAAGGACTTAAATTGGGGTTAGGAATGACTCGTCAATACCCATTGTCATGTGCGCTCTACTGTTTTCGGAAGTCCAGGAAAAGGAATGGAGAGAGACACGTATTCGTTGCCCCCTCCTCATCTCTGACCCAAACTCCAGCCGTTTGCCGGCTCCAGCGCAGGGAGGGGCCCGCATCTTGGAGACACTTATGGCACATCTTGTCAGTACGCCTGGTTCTCACCTGGGATCTATTATAGAAGGGGCTGTCAGGGCATATCATTTTGATGACCTAACATCAGTACGGCAATGGTGGGCGTGTCGGACCCCCACTCATGTGATGATATTGATGATCTGTCCTGAGATTAAGTCAGCAATATCAGACGCCTGGACAATAGTGTTAAAGGGAATCTGTCAGCAGATTTGTGCTATATAATCTGAGCGCGGCACAATGTAGGGGCTGGGACCCTGATTTCGGTGATGAGTCACTTACTGGGCTGTTTGCTGTCATTCTGATACAATCCCTGGTTTCTCTGCTGCAGACTGACCTAGCAGTGCTCAGAATGCTGAGCCATGTATAACCCTGTCCACAATACCGATTGGCAGCTTCTGTGTACACTGCATATTAACAGACAGCCGCTAATCAGTGGCGGGGGTGGAGTTACACCGAACAGCAGGAAAAGAAGGTACGAGACACCAAGTCCTGTAATGAATGATCCTTTCAAGCTGATTAAACACTAATTTTATTGAAAAAGAAACACACAGCCCAGTAAGTGACACATCACCGGATCAGGGTCTCAGCCCCTACGCCGTGCTGCTCTCAAATTACATAGCAAAAACATGGTGACCAATTGCCTCTAATATTAGTGGGGGTTGGGGTGTCAGAATCTATTTAGGTGGTATCAGGTATAATTTTATTACAGGGGACCTGAATAGATCAGTCCTTGTCATATAAGCTACACAAAGGGAAAGCTCACTTCTATCTTTCCGGTGAAGGTCTCCCCTAGATTGACATCTCTGACAACAGTGTGATAGATAGAACTCTGTCGGTGCAAAAGTCACGGCTTCTAGAAGGACGTGGTGCATTTTTACCACTTAAACGTGTACACGCGCAGTCTCTTTTTCCTAGGGTGAGGGCCAAAGATGGTGTGAATTGATTGCCCGGACCCAGATGCCAGTCCTGAGTCCGAGAACTTTGGGTCAATGTAGTAGACGGTGATCCCCAAATGTTCCCTAATTTACAAAACCCTCCACCGGGCTTCAATCTACCAAGGAAAACATGGGTCACTCTAAATCGTATCAGAACAAACTTTGGCGTCTGTGCAGATTTTATGTAGAAGTGGGGAAAATATCACTCTCCGACCTGTGACTGTGGAGCAGATGGTCAAACCATCCAGCACATTGTTGAGGACTGGAGCGCCCCCTGAGATCCTACCATGGCGACAAGAAGGATTTCTAGATTGGAAATCATGAGAACGCTATTGCATACATAGAAAATCTTGATATTCAACTTTGATTTTTATCCTTTTGATATTTTTCTATCACTGTCTATTGTCTGGTGTTTATTTTTAGATGATGGGAAGGTAGACATTCACACCATTAAATAAATCCTTATCTCTCCTGATGATTAGTTTTTGTTGCAGCCAAACCTACAGTACGAGCCGCCGGAAGATACCCTCACATCAGCTCTCTGCAGCCTGTCTACAGTACCTTCTCTAGCTCGCCTCTGCATTTTCCAGCCAGCCAATCAGAGCTCTCGCTCACCGATAGATGCAAATCAGCTGCTGCTGGCAAAAAAACAACAGACAACCGCTTTTTAACCATTTTATCCTAAATATTCAGCAGGGGCGGAGCATTCTGGCAGCAGGGGTGGCTTCACTTTCTCACCAGGTTTCATTTTTTTTTTTCATCCCCATAAGGTAAAAGGCTCGGACAATCTGGGCACATAAATAGCCATCGCAACATTCTATTCACTTGGGTGCGGAGCGCAGGCAACGGCACTGGGAGGAGTGGGAGGACAGACAGACAGCAGAGGAGATGTGTCCCACTCCAATCAACCCACTGAACCGGGGGACCAGAGAGCAAGGAGCACCACATATGCGAGCTCTCTACCCACCATTGCTACTGACAGGACACACCAAGTGTGCCCACCGCACCCCCCCCTTTTACACATCCTTGATAACTCACAGCTCACTGACCAGCCCCCGCCGCACCCATGGGGCTGCTCTGGGTTACAATGCTACCACCATTGTGGAGGACACATCCTCAACCATTTCAGGCTTCTTACAAATATTAGCTTACAAATACAAAACTTACATAATAAATAGCTTTCATTTTCATTTCTTTGGGGGAGTGGGGTCTTTCTATTCAATTCGGGGTCAGCAGATCCCAGCTCGGGGTGTTCTTACAGTCTTGTGTCCCGTAATAAAGTGCACATCGGTCGGGGTCCGGCGGGAAGGCTCCCGATGTGCCGGGCACTGCTCACCACTACATTAACACAGAAAAGGGTCAGACATCTCTGTGTCACTAGAGTTCAGTAAGGCCGGACTTCGGCCCCACAGCCTAGGGGGAGGCTGCCCTGACAGGGTTGGACGGGAATGAAAGTGTTAAATAATGCTGGGCTTGGGGGTTTTTCAAGTATAGGGGAATTTTCAAATAATGTGGGGTTTAGGGGGCTTTGCTAGAATTAGGGAAATAAAGGATAAAAACAAAGGCGGGGAGATCCCAACGAGGCGGCGTAGTGAATTAGGGGTATAAATAGGGGAAGCCATTAGCGTAGGGCAGCCATTTCAGGCAGCCTACAATTAAACACCCAGCCACCCTCCGTTTTAGTGCGGTGCCAGTACATGGTGAGGAGGTCTGAGCTTGGCTACGTATGGGCTTTCATTTATTCGTACAGGTATATATGTTTAGGTTACAATCAGAACTGAGATTTAGGTTGAGGTGTACTTTTGACCTATTAGTTTCTGTAATTCTTGTCACAGCGGCGGCAGGTGGAGTGGAGGGTCCTCCAAGTTGGGAATGTGATCTCACGGTGGTTAGATGGGGGGGAGCTCAAAAGGCTCTGGGCTCCCCAGGTGGATTCAATGGAATGGAAGACGGCAGAAAACCACACAGGTGGTGAAGGGGGAGCCCGTGGGGTGCGGTAAAAAATCAGACAGCTCGTTTTGCAGCGAGTGCCTCTGAGCAGGAGTATAATCGGCTAGGGGTCATGCCACCTTGTAAGTCTATGCTGGGCCGTGCCCGCAATAAAAGAATTGTTGGGGGCTTCGAGGACCGTTCCCCTCTTATTAGCGGTATCATTTTGGTTATATGTTGTATGTTTAAATAAAAGGCTGCTGTGGCCAATTCATTCCGTCCTCTGGCGTGGTCTCTTTATTTTAGTTTAGTATGTAAGCTATGGGCCTAGAGGGGAGGATAAATAGGACGGGGAAGGCAAGGACTTAAATTGGGGTTAGGAATGACTCGTCAATACCCATTGTCATGTGCGCTCTACTGTTTTCGGAAGTCCAGGAAAAGGAATGGAGAGAGACACGTATTCGTTGCCCCCTCCTCATCTCTGACCCAAACTCCAGCCGTTTGCCGGCTCCAGCGCAGGGAGGGGCCCGCATCTTGGAGACACTTATGGCACATCTTGTCAGTACGCCTGGTTCTCACCTGGGATCTATTATAGAAGGGGCTGTCAGGGCATATCATTTTGATGACCTAACATCAGTACGGCAATGGTGGGCGTGTCGGACCCCCACTCATGTGATGATATTGATGATCTGTCCTGAGATTAAGTCAGCAATATCAGACGCCTGGACAATAGTGTTAAAGGGAATCTGTCAGCAGATTTGTGCTATATAATCTGAGCGCGGCACAATGTAGGGGCTGGGACCCTGATTTCGGTGATGAGTCACTTACTGGGCTGTTTGCTGTCATTCTGATACAATCCCTGGTTTCTCTGCTGCAGACTGACCTAGCAGTGCTCAGAATGCTGAGCCATGTATAACCCTGTCCACAATACCGATTGGCAGCTTCTGTGTACACTGCATATTAACAGACAGCCGCTAATCAGTGGCGGGGGTGGAGTTACACCGAACAGCAGGAAAAGAAGGTACGAGACACCAAGTCCTGTAATGAATGATCCTTTCAAGCTGATTAAACACTAATTTTATTGAAAAAGAAACACACAGCCCAGTAAGTGACACATCACCGGATCAGGGTCTCAGCCCCTACGCCGTGCTGCTCTCAAATTACATAGCAAAAACATGGTGACCAATTGCCTCTAATATTAGTGGGGGTTGGGGTGTCAGAATCTATTTAGGTGGTATCAGGTATAATTTTATTACAGGGGACCTGAATAGATCAGTCCTTGTCATATAAGCTACACAAAGGGAAAGCTCACTTCTATCTTTCCGGTGAAGGTCTCCCCTAGATTGACATCTCTGACAACAGTGTGATAGATAGAACTCTGTCGGTGCAAAAGTCACGGCTTCTAGAAGGACGTGGTGCATTTTTACCACTTAAACGTGTACACGCGCAGTCTCTTTTTCCTAGGGTGAGGGCCAAAGATGGTGTGAATTGATTGCCCGGACCCAGATGCCAGTCCTGAGTCCGAGAACTTTGGGTCAATGTAGTAGACGGTGATCCCCAAATGTTCCCTAATTTACAAAACCCTCCACCGGGCTTCAATCTACCAAGGAAAACATGGGTCACTCTAAATCGTATCAGAACAAACTTTGGCGTCTGTGCAGATTTTATGTAGAAGTGGGGAAAATATCACTCTCCGACCTGTGACTGTGGAGCAGATGGTCAAACCATCCAGCACATTGTTGAGGACTGGAGCGCCCCCTGAGATCCTACCATGGCGACAAGAAGGATTTCTAGATTGGAAATCATGAGAACGCTATTGCATACATAGAAAATCTTGATATTCAACTTTGATTTTTATCCTTTTGATATTTTTCTATCACTGTCTATTGTCTGGTGTTTATTTTTAGATGATGGGAAGGTAGACATTCACACCATTAAATAAATCCTTATCTCTCCTGATGATTAGTTTTTGTTGCAGCCAAACCTACAGTACGAGCCGCCGGAAGATACCCTCACATCAGCTCTCTGCAGCCTGTCTACAGTACCTTCTCTAGCTCGCCTCTGCATTTTCCAGCCAGCCAATCAGAGCTCTCGCTCACCGATAGATGCAAATCAGCTGCTGCTGGCAAAAAAACAACAGACAACCGCTTTTTAACCATTTTATCCTAAATATTCAGCAGGGGCGGAGCATTCTGGCAGCAGGGGTGGCTTCACTTTCTCACCAGGTTTCATTTTTTTTTTTCATCCCCATAAGGTAAAAGGCTCGGACAATCTGGGCACATAAATAGCGATCGCAACATTCTATTCACTTGGGTGCGGAGCGCAGGCAACGGCACTGGGAGGAGTGGGAGGACAGACAGACAGCAGAGGAGATGTGTCCCACTCCAATCAACCCACTGAACCGGGGGACCAGAGAGCAAGGAGCACCACATATGCGAGCTCTCTACCCACCATTGCTACTGACAGGACACACCAAGTGTGCCCACCGCACCCCCCCCTTTTACACATCCTTGATAACTCACAGCTCACTGACCAGCCCCCGCCGCACCCATGGGGCTGCTCTGGGTTACAATGCTACCACCATTGTGGAGGACACATCCTCAACCATTTCAGGCTTCTTACAAATATTAGCTTACAAATACAAAACTTACATAATAAATAGCTTTCATTTTCATTTCTTTGGGGGAGTGGGGTCTTTCTATTCAATTCGGGGTCAGCAGATCCCAGCTCGGGGTGTTCTTACAGTCTTGTGTCCCGTAATAAAGTGCACATCGGTCGGGGTCCGGCGGGAAGGCTCCCGATGTGCCGGGCACTGCTCACCACTACATTAACACAGAAAAGGGTCAGACATCTCTGTGTCACTAGAGTTCAGTAAGGCCGGACTTCGGCCCCACAGCCTAGGGGGAGGCTGCCCTGACAGGGTTGGACGGGAATGAAAGTGTTAAATAATGCTGGGCTTGGGGGTTTTTCAAGTATAGGGGAATTTTCAAATAATGTGGGGTTTAGGGGGCTTTGCTAGAATTAGGGAAATAAAGGATAAAAACAAAGGCGGGGAGATCCCAACGAGGCGGCGTAGTGAATTAGGGGTATAAATAGGGGAAGCCATTAGCGTAGGGCAGCCATTTCAGGCAGCCTACAATTAAACACCCAGCCACCCTCCGTTTTAGTGCGGTGCCAGTACATGGTGAGGAGGTCTGAGCTTGGCTACGTATGGGCTTTCATTTATTCGTACAGGTATATATGTTTAGGTTACAATCAGAACTGAGATTTAGGTTGAGGTGTACTTTTGACCTATTAGTTTCTGTAATTCTTGTCACAGCGGCGGCAGGTGGAGTGGAGGGTCCTCCAAGTTGGGAATGTGATCTCACGGTGGTTAGATGGGGGGGAGCTCAAAAGGCTCTGGGCTCCCCAGGTGGATTCAATGGAATGGAAGACGGCAGAAAACCACACAGGTGGTGAAGGGGGAGCCCGTGGGGTGCGGTAAAAAATCAGACAGCTCGTTTTGCAGCGAGTGCCTCTGAGCAGGAGTATAATCGGCTAGGGGTCATGCCACCTTGTAAGTCTATGCTGGGCCGTGCCCGCAATAAAAGAATTGTTGGGGGCTTCGAGGACCGTTCCCCTCTTATTAGCGGTATCATTTTGGTTATATGTTGTATGTTTAAATAAAAGGCTGCTGTGGCCAATTCATTCCGTCCTCTGGCGTGGTCTCTTTATTTTAGTTTAGTATGTAAGCTATGGGCCTAGAGGGGAGGATAAATAGGACGGGGAAGGCAAGGACTTAAATTGGGGTTAGGAATGACTCGTCAATACCCATTGTCATGTGCGCTCTACTGTTTTCGGAAGTCCAGGAAAAGGAATGGAGAGAGACACGTATTCGTTGCCCCCTCCTCATCTCTGACCCAAACTCCAGCCGTTTGCCGGCTCCAGCGCAGGGAGGGGCCCGCATCTTGGAGACACTTATGGCACATCTTGTCAGTACGCCTGGTTCTCACCTGGGATCTATTATAGAAGGGGCTGTCAGGGCATATCATTTTGATGACCTAACATCAGTACGGCAATGGTGGGCGTGTCGGACCCCCACTCATGTGATGATATTGATGATCTGTCCTGAGATTAAGTCAGCAATATCAGACGCCTGGACAATAGTGTTAAAGGGAATCTGTCAGCAGATTTGTGCTATATAATCTGAGCGCGGCACAATGTAGGGGCTGGGACCCTGATTTCGGTGATGAGTCACTTACTGGGCTGTTTGCTGTCATTCTGATACAATCCCTGGTTTCTCTGCTGCAGACTGACCTAGCAGTGCTCAGAATGCTGAGCCATGTATAACCCTGTCCACAATACCGATTGGCAGCTTCTGTGTACACTGCATATTAACAGACAGCCGCTAATCAGTGGCGGGGGTGGAGTTACACCGAACAGCAGGAAAAGAAGGTACGAGACACCAAGTCCTGTAATGAATGATCCTTTCAAGCTGATTAAACACTAATTTTATTGAAAAAGAAACACACAGCCCAGTAAGTGACACATCACCGGATCAGGGTCTCAGCCCCTACGCCGTGCTGCTCTCAAATTACATAGCAAAAACATGGTGACCAATTGCCTCTAATATTAGTGGGGGTTGGGGTGTCAGAATCTATTTAGGTGGTATCAGGTATAATTTTATTACAGGGGACCTGAATAGATCAGTCCTTGTCATATAAGCTACACAAAGGGAAAGCTCACTTCTATCTTTCCGGTGAAGGTCTCCCCTAGATTGACATCTCTGACAACAGTGTGATAGATAGAACTCTGTCGGTGCAAAAGTCACGGCTTCTAGAAGGACGTGGTGCATTTTTACCACTTAAACGTGTACACGCGCAGTCTCTTTTTCCTAGGGTGAGGGCCAAAGATGGTGTGAATTGATTGCCCGGACCCAGATGCCAGTCCTGAGTCCGAGAACTTTGGGTCAATGTAGTAGACGGTGATCCCCAAATGTTCCCTAATTTACAAAACCCTCCACCGGGCTTCAATCTACCAAGGAAAACATGGGTCACTCTAAATCGTATCAGAACAAACTTTGGCGTCTGTGCAGATTTTATGTAGAAGTGGGGAAAATATCACTCTCCGACCTGTGACTGTGGAGCAGATGGTCAAACCATCCAGCACATTGTTGAGGACTGGAGCGCCCCCTGAGATCCTACCATGGCGACAAGAAGGATTTCTAGATTGGAAATCATGAGAACGCTATTGCATACATAGAAAATCTTGATATTCAACTTTGATTTTTATCCTTTTGATATTTTTCTATCACTGTCTATTGTCTGGTGTTTATTTTTAGATGATGGGAAGGTAGACATTCACACCATTAAATAAATCCTTATCTCTCCTGATGATTAGTTTTTGTTGCAGCCAAACCTACAGTACGAGCCGCCGGAAGATACCCTCACATCAGCTCTCTGCAGCCTGTCTACAGTACCTTCTCTAGCTCGCCTCTGCATTTTCCAGCCAGCCAATCAGAGCTCTCGCTCACCGATAGATGCAAATCAGCTGCTGCTGGCAAAAAAACAACAGACAACCGCTTTTTAACCATTTTATCCTAAATATTCAGCAGGGGCGGAGCATTCTGGCAGCAGGGGTGGCTTCACTTTCTCACCAGGTTTCATTTTTTTTTTTCATCCCCATAAGGTAAAAGGCTCGGACAATCTGGGCACATAAATAGCGATCGCAACATTCTATTCACTTGGGTGCGGAGCGCAGGCAACGGCACTGGGAGGAGTGGGAGGACAGACAGACAGCAGAGGAGATGTGTCCCACTCCAATCAACCCACTGAACCGGGGGACCAGAGAGCAAGGAGCACCACATATGCGAGCTCTCTACCCACCATTGCTACTGACAGGACACACCAAGTGTGCCCACCGCACCCCCCCTTTTTACACATCCTTGATAACTAACCCCCTTTTACACATCCTTGATAACTCACAGCTCACTGACCAGCCCCCGCCGCACCCATGGGGCTGCTCTGGGTTACAATGCTACCACCATTGTGGAGGACACATCCTCAACCATTTCAGGCTTCTTACAAATATTAGCTTACAAATACAAAACTTACATAATAAATAGCTTTCATTTTCATTTCTTTGGGGGAGTGGGGTCTTTCTATTCAATTCGGGGTCAGCAGATCCCAGCTCGGGGTGTTCTTACAGTCTTGTGTCCCGTAATAAAGTGCACATCGGTCGGGGTCCGGCGGGAAGGCTCCCGATGTGCCGGGCACTGCTCACCACTACATTAACACAGAAAAGGGTCAGACATCTCTGTGTCACTAGAGTTCAGTAAGGCCGGACTTCGGCCCCACAGCCTAGGGGGAGGCTGCCCTGACAGGGTTGGACGGGAATGAAAGTGTTAAATAATGCTGGGCTTGGGGGTTTTTCAAGTATAGGGGAATTTTCAAATAATGTGGGGTTTAGGGGGCTTTGCTAGAATTAGGGAAATAAAGGATAAAAACAAAGGCGGGGAGATCCCAACGAGGCGGCGTAGTGAATTAGGGGTATAAATAGGGGAAGCCATTAGCGTAGGGCAGCCATTTCAGGCAGCCTACAATTAAACACCCAGCCACCCTCCGTTTTAGTGCGGTGCCAGTACATGGTGAGGAGGTCTGAGCTTGGCTACGTATGGGCTTTCATTTATTCGTACAGGTATATATGTTTAGGTTACAATCAGAACTGAGATTTAGGTTGAGGTGTACTTTTGACCTATTAGTTTCTGTAATTCTTGTCACAGCGGCGGCAGGTGGAGTGGAGGGTCCTCCAAGTTGGGAATGTGATCTCACGGTGGTTAGATGGGGGGGAGCTCAAAAGGCTCTGGGCTCCCCAGGTGGATTCAATGGAATGGAAGACGGCAGAAAACCACACAGGTGGTGAAGGGGGAGCCCGTGGGGTGCGGTAAAAAATCAGACAGCTCGTTTTGCAGCGAGTGCCTCTGAGCAGGAGTATAATCGGCTAGGGGTCATGCCACCTTGTAAGTCTATGCTGGGCCGTGCCCGCAATAAAAGAATTGTTGGGGGCTTCGAGGACCGTTCCCCTCTTATTAGCGGTATCATTTTGGTTATATGTTGTATGTTTAAATAAAAGGCTGCTGTGGCCAATTCATTCCGTCCTCTGGCGTGGTCTCTTTATTTTAGTTTAGTATGTAAGCTATGGGCCTAGAGGGGAGGATAAATAGGACGGGGAAGGCAAGGACTTAAATTGGGGTTAGGAATGACTCGTCAATACCCATTGTCATGTGCGCTCTACTGTTTTCGGAAGTCCAGGAAAAGGAATGGAGAGAGACACGTATTCGTTGCCCCCTCCTCATCTCTGACCCAAACTCCAGCCGTTTGCCGGCTCCAGCGCAGGGAGGGGCCCGCATCTTGGAGACACTTATGGCACATCTTGTCAGTACGCCTGGTTCTCACCTGGGATCTATTATAGAAGGGGCTGTCAGGGCATATCATTTTGATGACCTAACATCAGTACGGCAATGGTGGGCGTGTCGGACCCCCACTCATGTGATGATATTGATGATCTGTCCTGAGATTAAGTCAGCAATATCAGACGCCTGGACAATAGTGTTAAAGGGAATCTGTCAGCAGATTTGTGCTATATAATCTGAGCGCGGCACAATGTAGGGGCTGGGACCCTGATTTCGGTGATGAGTCACTTACTGGGCTGTTTGCTGTCATTCTGATACAATCCCTGGTTTCTCTGCTGCAGACTGACCTAGCAGTGCTCAGAATGCTGAGCCATGTATAACCCTGTCCACAATACCGATTGGCAGCTTCTGTGTACACTGCATATTAACAGACAGCCGCTAATCAGTGGCGGGGGTGGAGTTACACCGAACAGCAGGAAAAGAAGGTACGAGACACCAAGTCCTGTAATGAATGATCCTTTCAAGCTGATTAAACACTAATTTTATTGAAAAAGAAACACACAGCCCAGTAAGTGACACATCACCGGATCAGGGTCTCAGCCCCTACGCCGTGCTGCTCTCAAATTACATAGCAAAAACATGGTGACCAATTGCCTCTAATATTAGTGGGGGTTGGGGTGTCAGAATCTATTTAGGTGGTATCAGGTATAATTTTATTACAGGGGACCTGAATAGATCAGTCCTTGTCATATAAGCTACACAAAGGGAAAGCTCACTTCTATCTTTCCGGTGAAGGTCTCCCCTAGATTGACATCTCTGACAACAGTGTGATAGATAGAACTCTGTCGGTGCAAAAGTCACGGCTTCTAGAAGGACGTGGTGCATTTTTACCACTTAAACGTGTACACGCGCAGTCTCTTTTTCCTAGGGTGAGGGCCAAAGATGGTGTGAATTGATTGCCCGGACCCAGATGCCAGTCCTGAGTCCGAGAACTTTGGGTCAATGTAGTAGACGGTGATCCCCAAATGTTCCCTAATTTACAAAACCCTCCACCGGGCTTCAATCTACCAAGGAAAACATGGGTCACTCTAAATCGTATCAGAACAAACTTTGGCGTCTGTGCAGATTTTATGTAGAAGTGGGGAAAATATCACTCTCCGACCTGTGACTGTGGAGCAGATGGTCAAACCATCCAGCACATTGTTGAGGACTGGAGCGCCCCCTGAGATCCTACCATGGCGACAAGAAGGATTTCTAGATTGGAAATCATGAGAACGCTATTGCATACATAGAAAATCTTGATATTCAACTTTGATTTTTATCCTTTTGATATTTTTCTATCACTGTCTATTGTCTGGTGTTTATTTTTAGATGATGGGAAGGTAGACATTCACACCATTAAATAAATCCTTATCTCTCCTGATGATTAGTTTTTGTTGCAGCCAAACCTACAGTACGAGCCGCCGGAAGATACCCTCACATCAGCTCTCTGCAGCCTGTCTACAGTACCTTCTCTAGCTCGCCTCTGCATTTTCCAGCCAGCCAATCAGAGCTCTCGCTCACCGATAGATGCAAATCAGCTGCTGCTGGCAAAAAAACAACAGACAACCGCTTTTTAACCATTTTATCCTAAATATTCAGCAGGGGCGGAGCATTCTGGCAGCAGGGGTGGCTTCACTTTCTCACCAGGTTTCATTTTTTTTTTTCATCCCCATAAGGTAAAAGGCTCGGACAATCTGGGCACATAAATAGCGATCGCAACATTCTATTCACTTGGGTGCGGAGCGCAGGCAACGGCACTGGGAGGAGTGGGAGGACAGACAGACAGCAGAGGAGATGTGTCCCACTCCAATCAACCCACTGAACCGGGGGACCAGAGAGCAAGGAGCACCACATATGCGAGCTCTCTACCCACCATTGCTACTGACAGGACACACCAAGTGTGCCCACCGCACCCCCCCTTTTTACACATCCTTGATAACTAACCCCCTTTTACACATCCTTGATAACTCACAGCTCACTGACCAGCCCCCGCCGCACCCATGGGGCTGCTCTGGGTTACAATGCTACCACCATTGTGGAGGACACATCCTCAACCATTTCAGGCTTCTTACAAATATTAGCTTACAAATACAAAACTTACATAATAAATAGCTTTCATTTTCATTTCTTTGGGGGAGTGGGGTCTTTCTATTCAATTCGGGGTCAGCAGATCCCAGCTCGGGGTGTTCTTACAGTCTTGTGTCCCGTAATAAAGTGCACATCGGTCGGGGTCCGGCGGGAAGGCTCCCGATGTGCCGGGCACTGCTCACCACTACATTAACACAGAAAAGGGTCAGACATCTCTGTGTCACTAGAGTTCAGTAAGGCCGGACTTCGGCCCCACAGCCTAGGGGGAGGCTGCCCTGACAGGGTTGGACGGGAATGAAAGTGTTAAATAATGCTGGGCTTGGGGGTTTTTCAAGTATAGGGGAATTTTCAAATAATGTGGGGTTTAGGGGGCTTTGCTAGAATTAGGGAAATAAAGGATAAAAACAAAGGCGGGGAGATCCCAACGAGGCGGCGTAGTGAATTAGGGGTATAAATAGGGGAAGCCATTAGCGTAGGGCAGCCATTTCAGGCAGCCTACAATTAAACACCCAGCCACCCTCCCTTTTAGTGCGGTGCCAGTACATGGTGAGGAGGTCTGAGCTTGGCTACGTATGGGCTTTCATTTATTCGTACAGGTATATAGGTTTAGGTTACAATCAGAACTGAGATTTAGGTTGAGGTGTACTTTTGACCTATTAGTTTCTGTAATTCTTGTCACAGCGGCGGCAGGTGGAGTGGAGGGTCCTCCAAGTTGGGAATGTGATCTCACGGTGGTTAGATGGGGGGGAGCTCAAAAGGCTCTGGGCTCCCCAGGTGGATTCAATGGAATGGAAGACGGCAGAAAACCACACAGGTGGTGAAGGGGGAGCCCGTGGGGTGCGGTAAAAAATCAGACAGCTCGTTTTGCAGCGAGTGCCTCTGAGCAGGAGTATAATCGGCTAGGGGTCATGCCACCTTGTAAGTCTATGCTGGGCCGTGCCCGCAATAAAAGAATTGTTGGGGGCTTCGAGGACCGTTCCCCTCTTATTAGCGGTATCATTTTGGTTATATGTTGTATGTTTAAATAAAAGGCTGCTGTGGCCAATTCATTCCGTCCTCTGGCGTGGTCTCTTTATTTTAGTTTAGTATGTAAGCTATGGGCCTAGAGGGGAGGATAAATAGGACGGGGAAGGCAAGGACTTAAATTGGGGTTAGGAATGACTCGTCAATACCCATTGTCATGTGCGCTCTACTGTTTTCGGAAGTCCAGGAAAAGGAATGGAGAGAGACACGTATTCGTTGCCCCCTCCTCATCTCTGACCCAAACTCCAGCCGTTTGCCGGCTCCAGCGCAGGGAGGGGCCCGCATCTTGGAGACACTTATGGCACATCTTGTCAGTACGCCTGGTTCTCACCTGGGATCTATTATAGAAGGGGCTGTCAGGGCATATCATTTTGATGACCTAACATCAGTACGGCAATGGTGGGCGTGTCGGACCCCCACTCATGTGATGATATTGATGATCTGTCCTGAGATTAAGTCAGCAATATCAGACGCCTGGACAATAGTGTTAAAGGGAATCTGTCAGCAGATTTGTGCTATATAATCTGAGCGCGGCACAATGTAGGGGCTGGGACCCTGATTTCGGTGATGAGTCACTTACTGGGCTGTTTGCTGTCATTCTGATACAATCCCTGGTTTCTCTGCTGCAGACTGACCTAGCAGTGCTCAGAATGCTGAGCCATGTATAACCCTGTCCACAATACCGATTGGCAGCTTCTGTGTACACTGCATATTAACAGACAGCCGCTAATCAGTGGCGGGGGTGGAGTTACACCGAACAGCAGGAAAAGAAGGTACGAGACACCAAGTCCTGTAATGAATGATCCTTTCAAGCTGATTAAACACTAATTTTATTGAAAAAGAAACACACAGCCCAGTAAGTGACACATCACCGGATCAGGGTCTCAGCCCCTACGCCGTGCTGCTCTCAAATTACATAGCAAAAACATGGTGACCAATTGCCTCTAATATTAGTGGGGGTTGGGGTGTCAGAATCTATTTAGGTGGTATCAGGTATAATTTTATTACAGGGGACCTGAATAGATCAGTCCTTGTCATATAAGCTACACAAAGGGAAAGCTCACTTCTATCTTTCCGGTGAAGGTCTCCCCTAGATTGACATCTCTGACAACAGTGTGATAGATAGAACTCTGTCGGTGCAAAAGTCACGGCTTCTAGAAGGACGTGGTGCATTTTTACCACTTAAACGTGTACACGCGCAGTCTCTTTTTCCTAGGGTGAGGGCCAAAGATGGTGTGAATTGATTGCCCGGACCCAGATGCCAGTCCTGAGTCCGAGAACTTTGGGTCAATGTAGTAGACGGTGATCCCCAAATGTTCCCTAATTTACAAAACCCTCCACCGGGCTTCAATCTACCAAGGAAAACATGGGTCACTCTAAATCGTATCAGAACAAACTTTGGCGTCTGTGCAGATTTTATGTAGAAGTGGGGAAAATATCACTCTCCCACCTGTGACTGTGGAGCAGATGGTCAAACCATCCAGCACATTGTTGAGGACTGGAGCGCCCCCTGAGATCCTACCATGGCGACAAGAAGGATTTCTAGATTGGAAATCATGAGAACGCTATTGCATACATAGAAAATCTTGATATTCAACTTTGATTTTTATCCTTTTGATATTTTTCTATCACTGTCTATTGTCTGGTGTTTATTTTTAGATGATGGGAAGGTAGACATTCACACCATTAAATAAATCCTTATCTCTCCTGATGATTAGTTTTTGTTGCAGCCAAACCTACAGTACGAGCCGCCGGAAGATACCCTCACATCAGCTCTCTGCAGCCTGTCTACAGTACCTTCTCTAGCTCGCCTCTGCATTTTCCAGCCAGCCAATCAGAGCTCTCGCTCACCGATAGATGCAAATCAGCTGCTGCTGGCAAAAAAACAACAGACAACCGCTTTTTAACCATTTTATCCTAAATATTCAGCAGGGGCGGAGCATTCTGGCAGCAGGGGTGGCTTCACTTTCTCACCAGGTTTCATTTTTTTTTTTCATCCCCATAAGGTAAAAGGCTCGGACAATCTGGGCACATAAATAGCCATCGCAACATTCTATTCACTTGGGTGCGGAGCGCAGGCAACGGCACTGGGAGGAGTGGGAGGACAGACAGACAGCAGAGGAGATGTGTCCCACTCCAATCAACCCACTGAACCGGGGGACCAGAGAGCAAGGAGCACCACATATGCGAGCTCTCTACCCACCATTGCTACTGACAGGACACACCAAGTGTGCCCACCGCACCCCCCCCTTTTACACATCCTTGATAACTCACAGCTCACTGACCAGCCCCCGCCGCACCCATGGGGCTGCTCTGGGTTACAATGCTACCACCATTGTGGAGGACACATCCTCAACCATTTCAGGCTTCTTACAAATATTAGCTTACAAATACAAAACTTACATAATAAATAGCTTTCATTTTCATTTCTTTGGGGGAGTGGGGTCTTTCTATTCAATTCGGGGTCAGCAGATCCCAGCTCGGGGTGTTCTTACAGTCTTGTGTCCCGTAATAAAGTGCACATCGGTCGGGGTCCGGCGGGAAGGCTCCCGATGTGCCGGGCACTGCTCACCACTACATTAACACAGAAAAGGGTCAGACATCTCTGTGTCACTAGAGTTCAGTAAGGCCGGACTTCGGCCCCACAGCCTAGGGGGAGGCTGCCCTGACAGGGTTGGACGGGAATGAAAGTGTTAAATAATGCTGGGCTTGGGGGTTTTTCAAGTATAGGGGAATTTTCAAATAATGTGGGGTTTAGGGGGCTTTGCTAGAATTAGGGAAATAAAGGATAAAAACAAAGGCGGGGAGATCCCAACGAGGCGGCGTAGTGAATTAGGGGTATAAATAGGGGAAGCCATTAGCGTAGGGCAGCCATTTCAGGCAGCCTACAATTAAACACCCAGCCACCCTCCGTTTTAGTGCGGTGCCAGTACATGGTGAGGAGGTCTGAGCTTGGCTACGTATGGGCTTTCATTTATTCGTACAGGTATATATGTTTAGGTTACAATCAGAACTGAGATTTAGGTTGAGGTGTACTTTTGACCTATTAGTTTCTGTAATTCTTGTCACAGCGGCGGCAGGTGGAGTGGAGGGTCCTCCAAGTTGGGAATGTGATCTCACGGTGGTTAGATGGGGGGGAGCTCAAAAGGCTCTGGGCTCCCCAGGTGGATTCAATGGAATGGAAGACGGCAGAAAACCACACAGGTGGTGAAGGGGGAGCCCGTGGGGTGCGGTAAAAAATCAGACAGCTCGTTTTGCAGCGAGTGCCTCTGAGCAGGAGTATAATCGGCTAGGGGTCATGCCACCTTGTAAGTCTATGCTGGGCCGTGCCCGCAATAAAAGAATTGTTGGGGGCTTCGAGGACCGTTCCCCTCTTATTAGCGGTATCATTTTGGTTATATGTTGTATGTTTAAATAAAAGGCTGCTGTGGCCAATTCATTCCGTCCTCTGGCGTGGTCTCTTTATTTTAGTTTAGTATGTAAGCTATGGGCCTAGAGGGGAGGATAAATAGGACGGGGAAGGCAAGGACTTAAATTGGGGTTAGGAATGACTCGTCAATACCCATTGTCATGTGCGCTCTACTGTTTTCGGAAGTCCAGGAAAAGGAATGGAGAGAGACACGTATTCGTTGCCCCCTCCTCATCTCTGACCCAAACTCCAGCCGTTTGCCGGCTCCAGCGCAGGGAGGGGCCCGCATCTTGGAGACACTTATGGCACATCTTGTCAGTACGCCTGGTTCTCACCTGGGATCTATTATAGAAGGGGCTGTCAGGGCATATCATTTTGATGACCTAACATCAGTACGGCAATGGTGGGCGTGTCGGACCCCCACTCATGTGATGATATTGATGATCTGTCCTGAGATTAAGTCAGCAATATCAGACGCCTGGACAATAGTGTTAAAGGGAATCTGTCAGCAGATTTGTGCTATATAATCTGAGCGCGGCACAATGTAGGGGCTGGGACCCTGATTTCGGTGATGAGTCACTTACTGGGCTGTTTGCTGTCATTCTGATACAATCCCTGGTTTCTCTGCTGCAGACTGACCTAGCAGTGCTCAGAATGCTGAGCCATGTATAACCCTGTCCACAATACCGATTGGCAGCTTCTGTGTACACTGCATATTAACAGACAGCCGCTAATCAGTGGCGGGGGTGGAGTTACACCGAACAGCAGGAAAAGAAGGTACGAGACACCAAGTCCTGTAATGAATGATCCTTTCAAGCTGATTAAACACTAATTTTATTGAAAAAGAAACACACAGCCCAGTAAGTGACACATCACCGGATCAGGGTCTCAGCCCCTACGCCGTGCTGCTCTCAAATTACATAGCAAAAACATGGTGACCAATTGCCTCTAATATTAGTGGGGGTTGGGGTGTCAGAATCTATTTAGGTGGTATCAGGTATAATTTTATTACAGGGGACCTGAATAGATCAGTCCTTGTCATATAAGCTACACAAAGGGAAAGCTCACTTCTATCTTTCCGGTGAAGGTCTCCCCTAGATTGACATCTCTGACAACAGTGTGATAGATAGAACTCTGTCGGTGCAAAAGTCACGGCTTCTAGAAGGACGTGGTGCATTTTTACCACTTAAACGTGTACACGCGCAGTCTCTTTTTCCTAGGGTGAGGGCCAAAGATGGTGTGAATTGATTGCCCGGACCCAGATGCCAGTCCTGAGTCCGAGAACTTTGGGTCAATGTAGTAGACGGTGATCCCCAAATGTTCCCTAATTTACAAAACCCTCCACCGGGCTTCAATCTACCAAGGAAAACATGGGTCACTCTAAATCGTATCAGAACAAACTTTGGCGTCTGTGCAGATTTTATGTAGAAGTGGGGAAAATATCACTCTCCGACCTGTGACTGTGGAGCAGATGGTCAAACCATCCAGCACATTGTTGAGGACTGGAGCGCCCCCTGAGATCCTACCATGGCGACAAGAAGGATTTCTAGATTGGAAATCATGAGAACGCTATTGCATACATAGAAAATCTTGATATTCAACTTTGATTTTTATCCTTTTGATATTTTTCTATCACTGTCTATTGTCTGGTGTTTATTTTTAGATGATGGGAAGGTAGACATTCACACCATTAAATAAATCCTTATCTCTCCTGATGATTAGTTTTTGTTGCAGCCAAACCTACAGTACGAGCCGCCGGAAGATACCCTCACATCAGCTCTCTGCAGCCTGTCTACAGTACCTTCTCTAGCTCGCCTCTGCATTTTCCAGCCAGCCAATCAGAGCTCTCGCTCACCGATAGATGCAAATCAGCTGCTGCTGGCAAAAAAACAACAGACAACCGCTTTTTAACCATTTTATCCTAAATATTCAGCAGGGGCGGAGCATTCTGGCAGCAGGGGTGGCTTCACTTTCTCACCAGGTTTCATTTTTTTTTTTCATCCCCATAAGGTAAAAGGCTCGGACAATCTGGGCACATAAATAGCCATCGCAACATTCTATTCACTTGGGTGCGGAGCGCAGGCAACGGCACTGGGAGGAGTGGGAGGACAGACAGACAGCAGAGGAGATGTGTCCCACTCCAATCAACCCACTGAACCGGGGGACCAGAGAGCAAGGAGCACCACATATGCGAGCTCTCTACCCACCATTGCTACTGACAGGACACACCAAGTGTGCCCACCGCACCCCCCCCTTTTACACATCCTTGATAACTCACAGCTCACTGACCAGCCCCCGCCGCACCCATGGGGCTGCTCTGGGTTACAATGCTACCACCATTGTGGAGGACACATCCTCAACCATTTCAGGCTTCTTACAAATATTAGCTTACAAATACAAAACTTACATAATAAATAGCTTTCATTTTCATTTCTTTGGGGGAGTGGGGTCTTTCTATTCAATTCGGGGTCAGCAGATCCCAGCTCGGGGTGTTCTTACAGTCTTGTGTCCCGTAATAAAGTGCACATCGGTCGGGGTCCGGCGGGAAGGCTCCCGATGTGCCGGGCACTGCTCACCACTACATTAACACAGAAAAGGGTCAGACATCTCTGTGTCACTAGAGTTCAGTAAGGCCGGACTTCGGCCCCACAGCCTAGGGGGAGGCTGCCCTGACAGGGTTGGACGGGAATGAAAGTGTTAAATAATGCTGGGCTTGGGGGTTTTTCAAGTATAGGGGAATTTTCAAATAATGTGGGGTTTAGGGGGCTTTGCTAGAATTAGGGAAATAAAGGATAAAAACAAAGGCGGGGAGATCCCAACGAGGCGGCGTAGTGAATTAGGGGTATAAATAGGGGAAGCCATTAGCGTAGGGCAGCCATTTCAGGCAGCCTACAATTAAACACCCAGCCACCCTCCGTTTTAGTGCGGTGCCAGTACATGGTGAGGAGGTCTGAGCTTGGCTACGTATGGGCTTTCATTTATTCGTACAGGTATATATGTTTAGGTTACAATCAGAACTGAGATTTAGGTTGAGGTGTACTTTTGACCTATTAGTTTCTGTAATTCTTGTCACAGCGGCGGCAGGTGGAGTGGAGGGTCCTCCAAGTTGGGAATGTGATCTCACGGTGGTTAGATGGGGGGGAGCTCAAAAGGCTCTGGGCTCCCCAGGTGGATTCAATGGAATGGAAGACGGCAGAACGCCACACAGGTGGTGAAGGGGGAGCCCGTGGGGTGCGGTAAAAAATCAGACAGCTCGTTTTGCAGCGAGTGCCTCTGAGCAGGAGTATAATCGGCTAGGGGTCATGCCACCTTGTAAGTCTATGCTGGGCCGTGCCCGCAATAAAAGAATTGTTGGGGGCTTCGAGGACCGTTCCCCTCTTATTAGCGGTATCATTTTGGTTATATGTTGTATGTTTAAATAAAAGGCTGCTGTGGCCAATTCATTCCGTCCTCTGGCGTGGTCTCTTTATTTTAGTTTAGTATGTAAGCTATGGGCCTAGAGGGGAGGATAAATAGGACGGGGAAGGCAAGGACTTAAATTGGGGTTAGGAATGACTCGTCAATACCCATTGTCATGTGCGCTCTACTGTTTTCGGAAGTCCAGGAAAAGGAATGGAGAGAGACACGTATTCGTTGCCCCCTCCTCATCTCTGACCCAAACTCCAGCCGTTTGCCGGCTCCAGCGCAGGGAGGGGCCCGCATCTTGGAGACACTTATGGCACATCTTGTCAGTACGCCTGGTTCTCACCTGGGATCTATTATAGAAGGGGCTGTCAGGGCATATCATTTTGATGACCTAACATCAGTACGGCAATGGTGGGCGTGTCGGACCCCCACTCATGTGATGATATTGATGATCTGTCCTGAGATTAAGTCAGCAATATCAGACGCCTGGACAATAGTGTTAAAGGGAATCTGTCAGCAGATTTGTGCTATATAATCTGAGCGCGGCACAATGTAGGGGCTGGGACCCTGATTTCGGTGATGAGTCACTTACTGGGCTGTTTGCTGTCATTCTGATACAATCCCTGGTTTCTCTGCTGCAGACTGACCTAGCAGTGCTCAGAATGCTGAGCCATGTATAACCCTGTCCACAATACCGATTGGCAGCTTCTGTGTACACTGCATATTAACAGACAGCCGCTAATCAGTGGCGGGGGTGGAGTTACACCGAACAGCAGGAAAAGAAGGTACGAGACACCAAGTCCTGTAATGAATGATCCTTTCAAGCTGATTAAACACTAATTTTATTGAAAAAGAAACACACAGCCCAGTAAGTGACACATCACCGGATCAGGGTCTCAGCCCCTACGCCGTGCTGCTCTCAAATTACATAGCAAAAACATGGTGACCAATTGCCTCTAATATTAGTGGGGGTTGGGGTGTCAGAATCTATTTAGGTGGTATCAGGTATAATTTTATTACAGGGGACCTGAATAGATCAGTCCTTGTCATATAAGCTACACAAAGGGAAAGCTCACTTCTATCTTTCCGGTGAAGGTCTCCCCTAGATTGACATCTCTGACAACAGTGTGATAGATAGAACTCTGTCGGTGCAAAAGTCACGGCTTCTAGAAGGACGTGGTGCATTTTTACCACTTAAACGTGTACACGCGCAGTCTCTTTTTCCTAGGGTGAGGGCCAAAGATGGTGTGAATTGATTGCCCGGACCCAGATGCCAGTCCTGAGTCCGAGAACTTTGGGTCAATGTAGTAGACGGTGATCCCCAAATGTTCCCTAATTTACAAAACCCTCCACCGGGCTTCAATCTACCAAGGAAAACATGGGTCACTCTAAATCGTATCAGAACAAACTTTGGCGTCTGTGCAGATTTTATGTAGAAGTGGGGAAAATATCACTCTCCGACCTGTGACTGTGGAGCAGATGGTCAAACCATCCAGCACATTGTTGAGGACTGGAGCGCCCCCTGAGATCCTACCATGGCGACAAGAAGGATTTCTAGATTGGAAATCATGAGAACGCTATTGCATACATAGAAAATCTTGATATTCAACTTTGATTTTTATCCTTTTGATATTTTTCTATCACTGTCTATTGTCTGGTGTTTATTTTTAGATGATGGGAAGGTAGACATTCACACCATTAAATAAATCCTTATCTCTCCTGATGATTAGTTTTTGTTGCAGCCAAACCTACAGTACGAGCCGCCGGAAGATACCCTCACATCAGCTCTCTGCAGCCTGTCTACAGTACCTTCTCTAGCTCGCCTCTGCATTTTCCAGCCAGCCAATCAGAGCTCTCGCTCACCGATAGATGCAAATCAGCTGCTGCTGGCAAAAAAACAACAGACAACCGCTTTTTAACCATTTTATCCTAAATATTCAGCAGGGGCGGAGCATTCTGGCAGCAGGGGTGGCTTCACTTTCTCACCAGGTTTCATTTTTTTTTTTCATCCCCATAAGGTAAAAGGCTCGGACAATCTGGGCACATAAATAGCCATCGCAACATTCTATTCACTTGGGTGCGGAGCGCAGGCAACGGCACTGGGAGGAGTGGGAGGACAGACAGACAGCAGAGGAGATGTGTCCCACTCCAATCAACCCACTGAACCGGGGGACCAGAGAGCAAGGAGCACCACATATGCGAGCTCTCTACCCACCATTGCTACTGACAGGACACACCAAGTGTGCCCACCGCACCCCCCCCTTTTACACATCCTTGATAACTCACAGCTCACTGACCAGCCCCCGCCGCACCCATGGGGCTGCTCTGGGTTACAATGCTACCACCATTGTGGAGGACACATCCTCAACCATTTCAGGCTTCTTACAAATATTAGCTTACAAATACAAAACTTACATAATAAATAGCTTTCATTTTCATTTCTTTGGGGGAGTGGGGTCTTTCTATTCAATTCGGGGTCAGCAGATCCCAGCTCGGGGTGTTCTTACAGTCTTGTGTCCCGTAATAAAGTGCACATCGGTCGGGGTCCGGCGGGAAGGCTCCCGATGTGCCGGGCACTGCTCACCACTACATTAACACAGAAAAGGGTCAGACATCTCTGTGTCACTAGAGTTCAGTAAGGCCGGACTTCGGCCCCACAGCCTAGGGGGAGGCTGCCCTGACAGGGTTGGACGGGAATGAAAGTGTTAAATAATGCTGGGCTTGGGGGTTTTTCAAGTATAGGGGAATTTTCAAATAATGTGGGGTTTAGGGGGCTTTGCTAGAATTAGGGAAATAAAGGATAAAAACAAAGGCGGGGAGATCCCAACGAGGCGGCGTAGTGAATTAGGGGTATAAATAGGGGAAGCCATTAGCGTAGGGCAGCCATTTCAGGCAGCCTACAATTAAACACCCAGCCACCCTCCGTTTTAGTGCGGTGCCAGTACATGGTGAGGAGGTCTGAGCTTGGCTACGTATGGGCTTTCATTTATTCGTACAGGTATATATGTTTAGGTTACAATCAGAACTGAGATTTAGGTTGAGGTGTACTTTTGACCTATTAGTTTCTGTAATTCTTGTCACAGCGGCGGCAGGTGGAGTGGAGGGTCCTCCAAGTTGGGAATGTGATCTCACGGTGGTTAGATGGGGGGGAGCTCAAAAGGCTCTGGGCTCCCCAGGTGGATTCAATGGAATGGAAGACGGCAGAAAACCACACAGGTGGTGAAGGGGGAGCCCGTGGGGTGCGGTAAAAAATCAGACAGCTCGTTTTGCAGCGAGTGCCTCTGAGCAGGAGTATAATCGGCTAGGGGTCATGCCACCTTGTAAGTCTATGCTGGGCCGTGCCCGCAATAAAAGAATTGTTGGGGGCTTCGAGGACCGTTCCCCTCTTATTAGCGGTATCATTTTGGTTATATGTTGTATGTTTAAATAAAAGGCTGCTGTGGCCAATTCATTCCGTCCTCTGGCGTGGTCTCTTTATTTTAGTTTAGTATGTAAGCTATGGGCCTAGAGGGGAGGATAAATAGGACGGGGAAGGCAAGGACTTAAATTGGGGTTAGGAATGACTCGTCAATACCCATTGTCATGTGCGCTCTACTGTTTTCGGAAGTCCAGGAAAAGGAATGGAGAGAGACACGTATTCGTTGCCCCCTCCTCATCTCTGACCCAAACTCCAGCCGTTTGCCGGCTCCAGCGCAGGGAGGGGCCCGCATCTTGGAGACACTTATGGCACATCTTGTCAGTACGCCTGGTTCTCACCTGGGATCTATTATAGAAGGGGCTGTCAGGGCATATCATTTTGATGACCTAACATCAGTACGGCAATGGTGGGCGTGTCGGACCCCCACTCATGTGATGATATTGATGATCTGTCCTGAGATTAAGTCAGCAATATCAGACGCCTGGACAATAGTGTTAAAGGGAATCTGTCAGCAGATTTGTGCTATATAATCTGAGCGCGGCACAATGTAGGGGCTGGGACCCTGATTTCGGTGATGAGTCACTTACTGGGCTGTTTGCTGTCATTCTGATACAATCCCTGGTTTCTCTGCTGCAGACTGACCTAGCAGTGCTCAGAATGCTGAGCCATGTATAACCCTGTCCACAATACCGATTGGCAGCTTCTGTGTACACTGCATATTAACAGACAGCCGCTAATCAGTGGCGGGGGTGGAGTTACACCGAACAGCAGGAAAAGAAGGTACGAGACACCAAGTCCTGTAATGAATGATCCTTTCAAGCTGATTAAACACTAATTTTATTGAAAAAGAAACACACAGCCCAGTAAGTGACACATCACCGGATCAGGGTCTCAGCCCCTACGCCGTGCTGCTCTCAAATTACATAGCAAAAACATGGTGACCAATTGCCTCTAATATTAGTGGGGGTTGGGGTGTCAGAATCTATTTAGGTGGTATCAGGTATAATTTTATTACAGGGGACCTGAATAGATCAGTCCTTGTCATATAAGCTACACAAAGGGAAAGCTCACTTCTATCTTTCCGGTGAAGGTCTCCCCTAGATTGACATCTCTGACAACAGTGTGATAGATAGAACTCTGTCGGTGCAAAAGTCACGGCTTCTAGAAGGACGTGGTGCATTTTTACCACTTAAACGTGTACACGCGCAGTCTCTTTTTCCTAGGGTGAGGGCCAAAGATGGTGTGAATTGATTGCCCGGACCCAGATGCCAGTCCTGAGTCCGAGAACTTTGGGTCAATGTAGTAGACGGTGATCCCCAAATGTTCCCTAATTTACAAAACCCTCCACCGGGCTTCAATCTACCAAGGAAAACATGGGTCACTCTAAATCGTATCAGAACAAACTTTGGCGTCTGTGCAGATTTTATGTAGAAGTGGGGAAAATATCACTCTCCGACCTGTGACTGTGGAGCAGATGGTCAAACCATCCAGCACATTGTTGAGGACTGGAGCGCCCCCTGAGATCCTACCATGGCGACAAGAAGGATTTCTAGATTGGAAATCATGAGAACGCTATTGCATACATAGAAAATCTTGATATTCAACTTTGATTTTTATCCTTTTGATATTTTTCTATCACTGTCTATTGTCTGGTGTTTATTTTTAGATGATGGGAAGGTAGACATTCACACCATTAAATAAATCCTTATCTCTCCTGATGATTAGTTTTTGTTGCAGCCAAACCTACAGTACGAGCCGCCGGAAGATACCCTCACATCAGCTCTCTGCAGCCTGTCTACAGTACCTTCTCTAGCTCGCCTCTGCATTTTCCAGCCAGCCAATCAGAGCTCTCGCTCACCGATAGATGCAAATCAGCTGCTGCTGGCAAAAAAACAACAGACAACCGCTTTTTAACCATTTTATCCTAAATATTCAGCAGGGGCGGAGCATTCTGGCAGCAGGGGTGGCTTCACTTTCTCACCAGGTTTCATTTTTTTTTTTCATCCCCATAAGGTAAAAGGCTCGGACAATCTGGGCACATAAATAGCCATCGCAACATTCTATTCACTTGGGTGCGGAGCGCAGGCAACGGCACTGGGAGGAGTGGGAGGACAGACAGACAGCAGAGGAGATGTGTCCCACTCCAATCAACCCACTGAACCGGGGGACCAGAGAGCAAGGAGCACCACATATGCGAGCTCTCTACCCACCATTGCTACTGACAGGACACACCAAGTGTGCCCACCGCACCCCCCCCTTTTACACATCCTTGATAACTCACAGCTCACTGACCAGCCCCCGCCGCACCCATGGGGCTGCTCTGGGTTACAATGCTACCACCATTGTGGAGGACACATCCTCAACCATTTCAGGCTTCTTACAAATATTAGCTTACAAATACAAAACTTACATAATAAATAGCTTTCATTTTCATTTCTTTGGGGGAGTGGGGTCTTTCTATTCAATTCGGGGTCAGCAGATCCCAGCTCGGGGTGTTCTTACAGTCTTGTGTCCCGTAATAAAGTGCACATCGGTCGGGGTCCGGCGGGAAGGCTCCCGATGTGCCGGGCACTGCTCACCACTACATTAACACAGAAAAGGGTCAGACATCTCTGTGTCACTAGAGTTCAGTAAGGCCGGACTTCGGCCCCACAGCCTAGGGGGAGGCTGCCCTGACAGGGTTGGACGGGAATGAAAGTGTTAAATAATGCTGGGCTTGGGGGTTTTTCAAGTATAGGGGAATTTTCAAATAATGTGGGGTTTAGGGGGCTTTGCTAGAATTAGGGAAATAAAGGATAAAAACAAAGGCGGGGAGATCCCAACGAGGCGGCGTAGTGAATTAGGGGTATAAATAGGGGAAGCCATTAGCGTAGGGCAGCCATTTCAGGCAGCCTACAATTAAACACCCAGCCACCCTCCGTTTTAGTGCGGTGCCAGTACATGGTGAGGAGGTCTGAGCTTGGCTACGTATGGGCTTTCATTTATTCGTACAGGTATATATGTTTAGGTTACAATCAGAACTGAGATTTAGGTTGAGGTGTACTTTTGACCTATTAGTTTCTGTAATTCTTGTCACAGCGGCGGCAGGTGGAGTGGAGGGTCCTCCAAGTTGGGAATGTGATCTCACGGTGGTTAGATGGGGGGGAGCTCAAAAGGCTCTGGGCTCCCCAGGTGGATTCAATGGAATGGAAGACGGCAGAAAACCACACAGGTGGTGAAGGGGGAGCCCGTGGGGTGCGGTAAAAAATCAGACAGCTCGTTTTGCAGCGAGTGCCTCTGAGCAGGAGTATAATCGGCTAGGGGTCATGCCACCTTGTAAGTCTATGCTGGGCCGTGCCCGCAATAAAAGAATTGTTGGGGGCTTCGAGGACCGTTCCCCTCTTATTAGCGGTATCATTTTGGTTATATGTTGTATGTTTAAATAAAAGGCTGCTGTGGCCAATTCATTCCGTCCTCTGGCGTGGTCTCTTTATTTTAGTTTAGTATGTAAGCTATGGGCCTAGAGGGGAGGATAAATAGGACGGGGAAGGCAAGGACTTAAATTGGGGTTAGGAATGACTCGTCAATACCCATTGTCATGTGCGCTCTACTGTTTTCGGAAGTCCAGGAAAAGGAATGGAGAGAGACACGTATTCGTTGCCCCCTCCTCATCTCTGACCCAAACTCCAGCCGTTTGCCGGCTCCAGCGCAGGGAGGGGCCCGCATCTTGGAGACACTTATGGCACATCTTGTCAGTACGCCTGGTTCTCACCTGGGATCTATTATAGAAGGGGCTGTCAGGGCATATCATTTTGATGACCTAACATCAGTACGGCAATGGTGGGCGTGTCGGACCCCCACTCATGTGATGATATTGATGATCTGTCCTGAGATTAAGTCAGCAATATCAGACGCCTGGACAATAGTGTTAAAGGGAATCTGTCAGCAGATTTGTGCTATATAATCTGAGCGCGGCACAATGTAGGGGCTGGGACCCTGATTTCGGTGATGAGTCACTTACTGGGCTGTTTGCTGTCATTCTGATACAATCCCTGGTTTCTCTGCTGCAGACTGACCTAGCAGTGCTCAGAATGCTGAGCCATGTATAACCCTGTCCACAATACCGATTGGCAGCTTCTGTGTACACTGCATATTAACAGACAGCCGCTAATCAGTGGCGGGGGTGGAGTTACACCGAACAGCAGGAAAAGAAGGTACGAGACACCAAGTCCTGTAATGAATGATCCTTTCAAGCTGATTAAACACTAATTTTATTGAAAAAGAAACACACAGCCCAGTAAGTGACACATCACCGGATCAGGGTCTCAGCCCCTACGCCGTGCTGCTCTCAAATTACATAGCAAAAACATGGTGACCAATTGCCTCTAATATTAGTGGGGGTTGGGGTGTCAGAATCTATTTAGGTGGTATCAGGTATAATTTTATTACAGGGGACCTGAATAGATCAGTCCTTGTCATATAAGCTACACAAAGGGAAAGCTCACTTCTATCTTTCCGGTGAAGGTCTCCCCTAGATTGACATCTCTGACAACAGTGTGATAGATAGAACTCTGTCGGTGCAAAAGTCACGGCTTCTAGAAGGACGTGGTGCATTTTTACCACTTAAACGTGTACACGCGCAGTCTCTTTTTCCTAGGGTGAGGGCCAAAGATGGTGTGAATTGATTGCCCGGACCCAGATGCCAGTCCTGAGTCCGAGAACTTTGGGTCAATGTAGTAGACGGTGATCCCCAAATGTTCCCTAATTTACAAAACCCTCCACCGGGCTTCAATCTACCAAGGAAAACATGGGTCACTCTAAATCGTATCAGAACAAACTTTGGCGTCTGTGCAGATTTTATGTAGAAGTGGGGAAAATATCACTCTCCGACCTGTGACTGTGGAGCAGATGGTCAAACCATCCAGCACATTGTTGAGGACTGGAGCGCCCCCTGAGATCCTACCATGGCGACAAGAAGGATTTCTAGATTGGAAATCATGAGAACGCTATTGCATACATAGAAAATCTTGATATTCAACTTTGATTTTTATCCTTTTGATATTTTTCTATCACTGTCTATTGTCTGGTGTTTATTTTTAGATGATGGGAAGGTAGACATTCACACCATTAAATAAATCCTTATCTCTCCTGATGATTAGTTTTTGTTGCAGCCAAACCTACAGTACGAGCCGCCGGAAGATACCCTCACATCAGCTCTCTGCAGCCTGTCTACAGTACCTTCTCTAGCTCGCCTCTGCATTTTCCAGCCAGCCAATCAGAGCTCTCGCTCACCGATAGATGCAAATCAGCTGCTGCTGGCAAAAAAACAACAGACAACCGCTTTTTAACCATTTTATCCTAAATATTCAGCAGGGGCGGAGCATTCTGGCAGCAGGGGTGGCTTCACTTTCTCACCAGGTTTCATTTTTTTTTTTCATCCCCATAAGGTAAAAGGCTCGGACAATCTGGGCACATAAATAGCCATCGCAACATTCTATTCACTTGGGTGCGGAGCGCAGGCAACGGCACTGGGAGGAGTGGGAGGACAGACAGACAGCAGAGGAGATGTGTCCCACTCCAATCAACCCACTGAACCGGGGGACCAGAGAGCAAGGAGCACCACATATGCGAGCTCTCTACCCACCATTGCTACTGACAGGACACACCAAGTGTGCCCACCGCACCCCCCCTTTTTACACATCCTTGATAACTAACCCCCTTTTACACATCCTTGATAACTCACAGCTCACTGACCAGCCCCCGCCGCACCCATGGGGCTGCTCTGGGTTACAATGCTACCACCATTGTGGAGGACACATCCTCAACCATTTCAGGCTTCTTACAAATATTAGCTTACAAATACAAAACTTACATAATAAATAGCTTTCATTTTCATTTCTTTGGGGGAGTGGGGTCTTTCTATTCAATTCGGGGTCAGCAGATCCCAGCTCGGGGTGTTCTTACAGTCTTGTGTCCCGTAATAAAGTGCACATCGGTCGGGGTCCGGCGGGAAGGCTCCCGATGTGCCGGGCACTGCTCACCACTACATTAACACAGAAAAGGGTCAGACATCTCTGTGTCACTAGAGTTCAGTAAGGCCGGACTTCGGCCCCACAGCCTAGGGGGAGGCTGCCCTGACAGGGTTGGACGGGAATGAAAGTGTTAAATAATGCTGGGCTTGGGGGTTTTTCAAGTATAGGGGAATTTTCAAATAATGTGGGGTTTAGGGGGCTTTGCTAGAATTAGGGAAATAAAGGATAAAAACAAAGGCGGGGAGATCCCAACGAGGCGGCGTAGTGAATTAGGGGTATAAATAGGGGAAGCCATTAGCGTAGGGCAGCCATTTCAGGCAGCCTACAATTAAACACCCAGCCACCCTCCGTTTTAGTGCGGTGCCAGTACATGGTGAGGAGGTCTGAGCTTGGCTACGTATGGGCTTTCATTTATTCGTACAGGTATATATGTTTAGGTTACAATCAGAACTGAGATTTAGGTTGAGGTGTACTTTTGACCTATTAGTTTCTGTAATTCTTGTCACAGCGGCGGCAGGTGGAGTGGAGGGTCCTCCAAGTTGGGAATGTGATCTCACGGTGGTTAGATGGGGGGGAGCTCAAAAGGCTCTGGGCTCCCCAGGTGGATTCAATGGAATGGAAGACGGCAGAAAACCACACAGGTGGTGAAGGGGGAGCCCGTGGGGTGCGGTAAAAAATCAGACAGCTCGTTTTGCAGCGAGTGCCTCTGAGCAGGAGTATAATCGGCTAGGGGTCATGCCACCTTGTAAGTCTATGCTGGGCCGTGCCCGCAATAAAAGAATTGTTGGGGGCTTCGAGGACCGTTCCCCTCTTATTAGCGGTATCATTTTGGTTATATGTTGTATGTTTAAATAAAAGGCTGCTGTGGCCAATTCATTCCGTCCTCTGGCGTGGTCTCTTTATTTTAGTTTAGTATGTAAGCTATGGGCCTAGAGGGGAGGATAAATAGGACGGGGAAGGCAAGGACTTAAATTGGGGTTAGGAATGACTCGTCAATACCCATTGTCATGTGCGCTCTACTGTTTTCGGAAGTCCAGGAAAAGGAATGGAGAGAGACACGTATTCGTTGCCCCCTCCTCATCTCTGACCCAAACTCCAGCCGTTTGCCGGCTCCAGCGCAGGGAGGGGCCCGCATCTTGGAGACACTTATGGCACATCTTGTCAGTACGCCTGGTTCTCACCTGGGATCTATTATAGAAGGGGCTGTCAGGGCATATCATTTTGATGACCTAACATCAGTACGGCAATGGTGGGCGTGTCGGACCCCCACTCATGTGATGATATTGATGATCTGTCCTGAGATTAAGTCAGCAATATCAGACGCCTGGACAATAGTGTTAAAGGGAATCTGTCAGCAGATTTGTGCTATATAATCTGAGCGCGGCACAATGTAGGGGCTGGGACCCTGATTTCGGTGATGAGTCACTTACTGGGCTGTTTGCTGTCATTCTGATACAATCCCTGGTTTCTCTGCTGCAGACTGACCTAGCAGTGCTCAGAATGCTGAGCCATGTATAACCCTGTCCACAATACCGATTGGCAGCTTCTGTGTACACTGCATATTAACAGACAGCCGCTAATCAGTGGCGGGGGTGGAGTTACACCGAACAGCAGGAAAAGAAGGTACGAGACACCAAGTCCTGTAATGAATGATCCTTTCAAGCTGATTAAACACTAATTTTATTGAAAAAGAAACACACAGCCCAGTAAGTGACACATCACCGGATCAGGGTCTCAGCCCCTACGCCGTGCTGCTCTCAAATTACATAGCAAAAACATGGTGACCAATTGCCTCTAATATTAGTGGGGGTTGGGGTGTCAGAATCTATTTAGGTGGTATCAGGTATAATTTTATTACAGGGGACCTGAATAGATCAGTCCTTGTCATATAAGCTACACAAAGGGAAAGCTCACTTCTATCTTTCCGGTGAAGGTCTCCCCTAGATTGACATCTCTGACAACAGTGTGATAGATAGAACTCTGTCGGTGCAAAAGTCACGGCTTCTAGAAGGACGTGGTGCATTTTTACCACTTAAACGTGTACACGCGCAGTCTCTTTTTCCTAGGGTGAGGGCCAAAGATGGTGTGAATTGATTGCCCGGACCCAGATGCCAGTCCTGAGTCCGAGAACTTTGGGTCAATGTAGTAGACGGTGATCCCCAAATGTTCCCTAATTTACAAAACCCTCCACCGGGCTTCAATCTACCAAGGAAAACATGGGTCACTCTAAATCGTATCAGAACAAACTTTGGCGTCTGTGCAGATTTTATGTAGAAGTGGGGAAAATATCACTCTCCGACCTGTGACTGTGGAGCAGATGGTCAAACCATCCAGCACATTGTTGAGGACTGGAGCGCCCCCTGAGATCCTACCATGGCGACAAGAAGGATTTCTAGATTGGAAATCATGAGAACGCTATTGCATACATAGAAAATCTTGATATTCAACTTTGATTTTTATCCTTTTGATATTTTTCTATCACTGTCTATTGTCTGGTGTTTATTTTTAGATGATGGGAAGGTAGACATTCACACCATTAAATAAATCCTTATCTCTCCTGATGATTAGTTTTTGTTGCAGCCAAACCTACAGTACGAGCCGCCGGAAGATACCCTCACATCAGCTCTCTGCAGCCTGTCTACAGTACCTTCTCTAGCTCGCCTCTGCATTTTCCAGCCAGCCAATCAGAGCTCTCGCTCACCGATAGATGCAAATCAGCTGCTGCTGGCAAAAAAACAACAGACAACCGCTTTTTAACCATTTTATCCTAAATATTCAGCAGGGGCGGAGCATTCTGGCAGCAGGGGTGGCTTCACTTTCTCACCAGGTTTCATTTTTTTTTTTCATCCCCATAAGGTAAAAGGCTCGGACAATCTGGGCACATAAATAGCCATCGCAACATTCTATTCACTTGGGTGCGGAGCGCAGGCAACGGCACTGGGAGGAGTGGGAGGACAGACAGACAGCAGAGGAGATGTGTCCCACTCCAATCAACCCACTGAACCGGGGGACCAGAGAGCAAGGAGCACCACATATGCGAGCTCTCTACCCACCATTGCTACTGACAGGACACACCAAGTGTGCCCACCGCACCCCCCCCTTTTACACATCCTTGATAACTCACAGCTCACTGACCAGCCCCCGCCGCACCCATGGGGCTGCTCTGGGTTACAATGCTACCACCATTGTGGAGGACACATCCTCAACCATTTCAGGCTTCTTACAAATATTAGCTTACAAATACAAAACTTACATAATAAATAGCTTTCATTTTCATTTCTTTGGGGGAGTGGGGTCTTTCTATTCAATTCGGGGTCAGCAGATCCCAGCTCGGGGTGTTCTTACAGTCTTGTGTCCCGTAATAAAGTGCACATCGGTCGGGGTCCGGCGGGAAGGCTCCCGATGTGCCGGGCACTGCTCACCACTACATTAACACAGAAAAGGGTCAGACATCTCTGTGTCACTAGAGTTCAGTAAGGCCGGACTTCGGCCCCACAGCCTAGGGGGAGGCTGCCCTGACAGGGTTGGACGGGAATGAAAGTGTTAAATAATGCTGGGCTTGGGGGTTTTTCAAGTATAGGGGAATTTTCAAATAATGTGGGGTTTAGGGGGCTTTGCTAGAATTAGGGAAATAAAGGATAAAAACAAAGGCGGGGAGATCCCAACGAGGCGGCGTAGTGAATTAGGGGTATAAATAGGGGAAGCCATTAGCGTAGGGCAGCCATTTCAGGCAGCCTACAATTAAACACCCAGCCACCCTCCGTTTTAGTGCGGTGCCAGTACATGGTGAGGAGGTCTGAGCTTGGCTACGTATGGGCTTTCATTTATTCGTACAGGTATATATGTTTAGGTTACAATCAGAACTGAGATTTAGGTTGAGGTGTACTTTTGACCTATTAGTTTCTGTAATTCTTGTCACAGCGGCGGCAGGTGGAGTGGAGGGTCCTCCAAGTTGGGAATGTGATCTCACGGTGGTTAGATGGGGGGGAGCTCAAAAGGCTCTGGGCTCCCCAGGTGGATTCAATGGAATGGAAGACGGCAGAAAACCACACAGGTGGTGAAGGGGGAGCCCGTGGGGTGCGGTAAAAAATCAGACAGCTCGTTTTGCAGCGAGTGCCTCTGAGCAGGAGTATAATCGGCTAGGGGTCATGCCACCTTGTAAGTCTATGCTGGGCCGTGCCCGCAATAAAAGAATTGTTGGGGGCTTCGAGGACCGTTCCCCTCTTATTAGCGGTATCATTTTGGTTATATGTTGTATGTTTAAATAAAAGGCTGCTGTGGCCAATTCATTCCGTCCTCTGGCGTGGTCTCTTTATTTTAGTTTAGTATGTAAGCTATGGGCCTAGAGGGGAGGATAAATAGGACGGGGAAGGCAAGGACTTAAATTGGGGTTAGGAATGACTCGTCAATACCCATTGTCATGTGCGCTCTACTGTTTTCGGAAGTCCAGGAAAAGGAATGGAGAGAGACACGTATTCGTTGCCCCCTCCTCATCTCTGACCCAAACTCCAGCCGTTTGCCGGCTCCAGCGCAGGGAGGGGCCCGCATCTTGGAGACACTTATGGCACATCTTGTCAGTACGCCTGGTTCTCACCTGGGATCTATTATAGAAGGGGCTGTCAGGGCATATCATTTTGATGACCTAACATCAGTACGGCAATGGTGGGCGTGTCGGACCCCCACTCATGTGATGATATTGATGATCTGTCCTGAGATTAAGTCAGCAATATCAGACGCCTGGACAATAGTGTTAAAGGGAATCTGTCAGCAGATTTGTGCTATATAATCTGAGCGCGGCACAATGTAGGGGCTGGGACCCTGATTTCGGTGATGAGTCACTTACTGGGCTGTTTGCTGTCATTCTGATACAATCCCTGGTTTCTCTGCTGCAGACTGACCTAGCAGTGCTCAGAATGCTGAGCCATGTATAACCCTGTCCACAATACCGATTGGCAGCTTCTGTGTACACTGCATATTAACAGACAGCCGCTAATCAGTGGCGGGGGTGGAGTTACACCGAACAGCAGGAAAAGAAGGTACGAGACACCAAGTCCTGTAATGAATGATCCTTTCAAGCTGATTAAACACTAATTTTATTGAAAAAGAAACACACAGCCCAGTAAGTGACACATCACCGGATCAGGGTCTCAGCCCCTACGCCGTGCTGCTCTCAAATTACATAGCAAAAACATGGTGACCAATTGCCTCTAATATTAGTGGGGGTTGGGGTGTCAGAATCTATTTAGGTGGTATCAGGTATAATTTTATTACAGGGGACCTGAATAGATCAGTCCTTGTCATATAAGCTACACAAAGGGAAAGCTCACT
>NW_027443429.1:0-46064 GCF_048569485.1 Anomaloglossus baeobatrachus | reverse complement strand
AAAACTATAACAGATGCAAGCTTGTCCTGTTTGGTGGAGATGATATTTAATAAAATAAGTAGAAATCCACTAAAAGTTTTGTTTGTTATCTTGCAATCCCGAGATAATCGTCTCCATGCTCCAAATCCATTTTAAAGCCATTTTTAAGGCATTTCGCGCATACATGAAATGAACACATTTTTCTCCAAAACTATAACAGATGCAAGCTTGTCCTGTTTGGTGGAGATGATATTTAATAAAATAAGTAGAAATCCACTAAAAGTTTTGTTTGGTTATCTTGCAATCCCGAGATAATCGTCTCCATGCTCCAAATCCATTTTAAAGCCATTTTTAAGGCATTTCGCGCATACATGAAATGAACACATTTTTCTCCAAAACTATAACAGATGCAAGCTTGTCCTGTTTGGTGGAGATGATATTTAATAAAATAAGTAGAAATCCACTAAAAGTTTTGTTTGGTTATCTTGCAATCCCGAGATAATCGTCTCCATGCTCCAAATCCATTTTAAAGCCATTTTTAAGGCATTTCGCGCATACATGAAATGAACACATTTTTCTCCAAAACTATAACAGATGCAAGCTTGTCCTGTTTGGTGGAGATGATATTTAATAAAATAAGTAGAAATCCACTAAAAGTTTTGTTTGGTTATCTTGCAATCCCGAGATAATCGTCTCCATGCTCCAAATCCATTTTAAAGCCATTTTTAAGGCATTCGCGCATACATGAAATGAACACATTTTTCTCCAAAACTATAACAGATGCAAGCTTGTCCTGTTTGGTGGAGATGATATTTAATAAAATAAGTAGAAATCCACTAAAAGTTTTGTTTGGTTATCTTGCAATCCCGAGATAATCGTCTCCATGCTCCAAATCCATTTTAAAGCCATTTTTAAGGCATTTCGCGCATACATGAAATGAACACATTTTTCTCCAAAACTATAACAGATGCAAGCTTGTCCTGTTTGGTGGAGATGATATTTAATAAAATAAGTAGAAATCCACTAAAAGTTTTGTTTGGTTATCTTGCAATCCCGAGATAATCGTCTCCATGCTCCAAATCCATTTTAAAGCCATTTTTAAGGCATTTCGCGCATACATGAAATGAACACATTTTTCTCCAAAACTATAACAGATGCAAGCTTGTCCTGTTTGGTGGAGATGATATTTAATAAAATAAGTAGAAATCCACTAAAAGTTTTGTTTGGTTATCTTGCAATCCCGAGATAATCGTCTCCATGCTCCAAATCCATTTTAAAGCCATTTTTAAGGCATTTCGCGCATACATGAAATGAACACATTTTTCTCCAAAACTATAACAGATGCAAGCTTGTCCTGTTTGGTGGAGATGATATTTAATAAAATAAGTAGAAATCCACTAAAAGTTTTGTTTGGTTATCTTGCAATCCCGAGATAATCGTCTCCATGCTCCAAATCCATTTTAAAGCCATTTTTAAGGCATTTCGCGCATACATGAAATGAACACATTTTTCTCCAAAACTATAACAGATGCAAGCTTGTCCTGTTTGGTGGAGATGATATTTAATAAAATAAGTAGAAATCCACTAAAAGTTTTGTTTGGTTATCTTGCAATCCCGAGATAATCGTCTCCATGCTCCAAATCCATTTTAAAGCCATTTTTAAGGCATTTCGCGCATACATGAAATGAACACATTTTTCTCCAAAACTATAACAGATGCAAGCTTGTCCTGTTTGGTGGAGATGATATTTAATAAAATAAGTAGAAATCCACTAAAAGTTTTGTTTGGTTATCTTGCAATCCCGAGATAATCGTCTCCATGCTCCAAATCCATTTTAAAGCCATTTTTAAGGCATTTCGCGCATACATGAAATGAACACATTTTTCTCCAAAACTATAACAGATGCAAGCTTGTCCTGTTTGGTGGAGATGATATTTAATAAAATAAGTAGAAATCCACTAAAAGTTTTGTTTGGTTATCTTGCAATCCCGAGATAATCGTCTCCATGCTCCAAATCCATTTTAAAGCCATTTTTAAGGCATTTCGCGCATACATGAAATGAACACATTTTTCTCCAAAACTATAACAGATGCAAGCTTGTCCTGTTTGGTGGAGATGATATTTAATAAAATAAGTAGAAATCCACTAAAAGTTTTGTTTGGTTATCTTGCAATCCCGAGATAATCGTCTCCATGCTCCAAATCCATTTTAAAGCCATTTTTAAGGCATTTCGCGCATACATGAAATGAACACATTTTTCTCCAAAACTATAACAGATGCAAGCTTGTCCTGTTTGGTGGAGATGATATTTAATAAAATAAGTAGAAATCCACTAAAAGTTTTGTTTGGTTATCTTGCAATCCCGAGATAATCGTCTCCATGCTCCAAATCCATTTTAAAGCCATTTTTAAGGCATTTCGCGCATACATGAAATGAACACATTTTTCTCCAAAACTATAACAGATGCAAGCTTGTCCTGTTTGGTGGAGATGATATTTAATAAAATAAGTAGAAATCCACTAAAAGTTTTGTTTGGTTATCTTGCAATCCCGAGATAATCGTCTCCATGCTCCAAATCCATTTTAAAGCCATTTTTAAGGCATTTCGCGCATACATGAAATGAACACATTTTTCTCCAAAACTATAACAGATGCAAGCTTGTCCTGTTTGGTGGAGATGATATTTAATAAAATAAGTAGAAATCCACTAAAAGTTTTGTTTGGTTATATTGCAATCCCGAGATAATCGTCTCCATGCTCCAAATCCATTTTAAAGCCATTTTTAAGGCATTTCGCGCATACATGAAATGAACACATTTTTCTCCAAAACTATAACAGATGCAAGCTTGTCCTGTTTGGTGGAGATGATATTTAATAAAATAAGTAGAAATCCACTAAAAGTTTTGTTTGGTTATCTTGCAATCCCGAGATAATCGTCTCCATTCTCCAAATCCATTTTAAAGCCATTTTTAAGGCATTTCGCGCATACATGAAATGAACACATTTTTCTCCAAAACTATAACAGATGCAAGCTTGTCCTGTTTGGTGGAGATGATATTTAATAAAATAAGTAGAAATCCACTAAAAGTTTTGTTTGGTTATCTTGCAATCCCGAGATAATCGTCTCCATGCTCCAAATCCATTTTAAAGCCATTTTTAAGGCATTTCGCGCATACATGAAATGAACACATTTTTCTCCAAAACTATAACAGATGCAAGCTTGTCCTGTTTGGTGGAGATGATATTTAATAAAATAAGTAGAAATCCACTAAAAGTTTTGTTTGGTTATCTTGCAATCCCGAGATAATCGTCTCCATGCTCCAAATCCATTTTAAAGCCATTTTTAAGGCATTTCGCGCATACATGAAATGAACACATTTTTCTCCAAAACTATAACAGATGCAAGCTTGTCCTGTTTGGTGGAGATGATATTTAATAAAATAAGTAGAAATCCACTAAAAGTTTTGTTTGGTTATCTTGCAATCCCGAGATAATCGTCTCCATGCTCCAAATCCATTTTAAAGCCATTTTTAAGGCATTTCGCGCATACATGAAATGAACACATTTTTCTCCAAAACTATAACAGATGCAAGCTTGTCCTGTTTGGTGGAGATGATATTTAATAAAATAAGTAGAAATCCACTAAAAGTTTTGTTTGGTTATCTTGCAATCCCGAGATAATCGTCTCCATGCTCCAAATCCATTTTAAAGCCATTTTTAAGGCATTTCGCGCATACATGAAATGAACACATTTTTCTCCAAAACTATAACAGATGCAAGCTTGTCCTGTTTGGTGGAGATGATATTTAATAAAATAAGTAGAAATCCACTAAAAGTTTTGTTTGGTTATCTTGCAATCCCGAGATAATCGTCTCCATGCTCCAAATCCATTTTAAAGCCATTTTTAAGGCATTTCGCGCATACATGAAATGAACACATTTTTCTCCAAAACTATAACAGATGCAAGCTTGTCCTGTTTGGTGGAGATGATATTTAATAAAATAAGTAGAAATCCACTAAAAGTTTTGTTTGGTTATCTTGCAATCCGAGATAATCGTCTCCATGCTCCAAATCCATTTTAAAGCCATTTTTAAGGCATTTCGCGCATACATGAAATGAACACATTTTTCTCCAAAACTATAACAGATGCAAGCTTGTCCTGTTTGGTGGAGATGATATTTAATAAAATAAGTAGAAATCCACTAAAAGTTTTGTTTGGTTATCTTGCAATCCCGAGATAATCGTCTCCATGCTCCAAATCCATTTTAAAGCCATTTTTAAGGCATTTCGCGCATACATGAAATGAACACATTTTTCTCCAAAACTATAACAGATGCAAGCTTGTCCTGTTTGGTGGAGATGATATTTAATAAAATAAGTAGAAATCCACTAAAAGTTTTGTTTGGTTATCTTGCAATCCCGAGATAATCGTCTCCATGCTCCAAATCCATTTTAAAGCCATTTTTAAGGCATTTCGCGCATACATGAAATGAACACATTTTTCTCCAAAACTATAACAGATGCAAGCTTGTCCTGTTTGGTGGAGATGATATTTAATAAAATAAGTAGAAATCCACTAAAAGTTTTGTTTGGTTATATTGCAATCCCGAGATAATCGTCTCCATGCTCCAAATCCATTTTAAAGCCATTTTTAAGGCATTTCGCGCATACATGAAATGAACACATTTTTCTCCAAAACTATAACAGATGCAAGCTTGTCCTGTTTGGTGGAGATGATATTTAATAAAATAAGTAGAAATCCACTAAAAGTTTTGTTTGGTTATCTTGCAATCCCGAGATAATCGTCTCCATGCTCCAAATCCATTTTAAAGCCATTTTTAAGGCATTTCGCGCATACATGAAATGAACACATTTTTCTCCAAAACTATAACAGATGCAAGCTTGTCCTGTTTGGTGGAGATGATATTTAATAAAATAAGTAGAAATCCACTAAAAGTTTTGTTTGGTTATCTTGCAATCCCGAGATAATCGTCTCCATGCTCCAAATCCATTTAAAGCCATTTTTAAGGCATTTCGCGCATACATGAAATGAACACATTTTTCTCCAAAACTATAACAGATGCAAGCTTGTCCTGTTTGGTGGAGATGATATTTAATAAAATAAGTAGAAATCCACTAAAAGTTTTGTTTGGTTATCTTGCAATCCCGAGATAATCGTCTCCATGCTCCAAATCCATTTAAAGCCATTTTTAAGGCATTTCGCGCATACATGAAATGAACACATTTTTCTCCAAAACTATAACAGATGCAAGCTTGTCCTGTTTGGTGGAGATGATATTTAATAAAATAAGTAGAAATCCACTAAAAGTTTTGTTTGGTTATCTTGCAATCCCGAGATAATCGTCTCCATGCTCCAAATCCATTTTAAAGCCATTTTTAAGGCATTTCGCGCATACATGAAATGAACACATTTTTCTCCAAAACTATAACAGATGCAAGCTTGTCCTGTTTGGTGGAGATGATATTTAATAAAATAAGTAGAAATCCACTAAAAGTTTTGTTTGGTTATATTGCAATCCCGAGATAATCGTCTCCATGCTCCAAATCCATTTTAAAGCCATTTTTAAGGCATTTCGCGCATACATGAAATGAACACATTTTTCTCCAAAACTATAACAGATGCAAGCTTGTCCTGTTTGGTGGAGATGATATTTAATAAAATAAGTAGAAATCCACTAAAAGTTTTGTTTGGTTATCTTGCAATCCGAGATAATCGTCTCCATGCTCCAAATCCATTTTAAAGCCATTTTTAAGGCATTTCGCGCATACATGAAATGAACACATTTTTCTCCAAAACTATAACAGATGCAAGCTTGTCCTGTTTGGTGGAGATGATATTTAATAAAATAAGTAGAAATCCACTAAAAGTTTTGTTTGGTTATCTTGCAATCCCGAGATAATCGTCTCCATGCTCCAAATCCATTTTAAAGCCATTTTTAAGGCATTTCGCGCATACATGAAATGAACACATTTTTCTCCAAAACTATAACAGATGCAAGCTTGTCCTGTTTGGTGGAGATGATATTTAATAAAATAAGTAGAAATCCACTAAAAGTTTTGTTTGGTTATCTTGCAATCCCGAGATAATCGTCTCCATGCTCCAAATCCATTTTAAAGCCATTTTTAAGGCATTTCGCGCATACATGAAATGAACACATTTTTCTCCAAAACTATAACAGATGCAAGCTTGTCCTGTTTGGTGGAGATGATATTTAATAAAATAAGTAGAAATCCACTAAAAGTTTTGTTTGGTTATATTGCAATCCCGAGATAATCGTCTCCATGCTCCAAATCCATTTTAAAGCCATTTTTAAGGCATTTCGCGCATACATGAAATGAACACATTTTTCTCCAAAACTATAACAGATGCAAGCTTGTCCTGTTTGGTGGAGATGATATTTAATAAAATAAGTAGAAATCCACTAAAAGTTTTGTTTGGTTATCTTGCAATCCCGAGATAATCGTCTCCATGCTCCAAATCCATTTTAAAGCCATTTTTAAGGCATTTCGCGCATACATGAAATGAACACATTTTTCTCCAAAACTATAACAGATGCAAGCTTGTCCTGTTTGGTGGAGATGATATTTAATAAAATAAGTAGAAATCCACTAAAAGTTTTGTTTGGTTATCTTGCAATCCCGAGATAATCGTCTCCATGCTCCAAATCCATTTTAAAGCCATTTTTAAGGCATTTCGCGCATACATGAAATGAACACATTTTTCTCCAAAACTATAACAGATGCAAGCTTGTCCTGTTTGGTGGAGATGATATTTAATAAAATAAGTAGAAATCCACTAAAAGTTTTGTTTGGTTATATTGCAATCCCGAGATAATCGTCTCTATGCTCCAAATCCATTTTAAAGCCATTTTTAAGGCATTTCGCGCATACATGAAATGAACACATTTTTCTCCAAAACTATAACAGATGCAAGCTTGTCCTGTTTGGTGGAGATGATATTTAATAAAATAAGTAGAAATCCACTAAAAGTTTTGTTTGGTTATCTTGCAATCCCGAGATAATCGTCTCCATGCTCCAAATCCATTTAAAGCCATTTTTAAGGCATTTCGCGCATACATGAAATGAACACATTTTTCTCCAAAACTATAACAGATGCAAGCTTGTCCTGTTTGGTGGAGATGATATTTAATAAAATAAGTAGAAATCCACTAAAAGTTTTGTTTGGTTATCTTGCAATCCCGAGATAATCGTCTCCATGCTCCAAATCCATTTTAAAGCCATTTTTAAGGCATTTCGCGCATACATGAAATGAACACATTTTTCTCCAAAACTATAACAGATGCAAGCTTGTCCTGTTTGGTGGAGATGATATTTAATAAAATAAGTAGAAATCCACTAAAAGTTTTGTTTGGTTATCTTGCAATCCCGAGATAATCGTCTCCATGCTCCAAATCCATTTTAAAGCCATTTTTAAGGCATTTCGCGCATACATGAAATGAACACATTTTTCTCCAAAACTATAACAGATGCAAGCTTGTCCTGTTTGGTGGAGATGATATTTAATAAAATAAGTAGAAATCCACTAAAAGTTTTGTTTGGTTATATTGCAATCCCGAGATAATCGTCTCCATGCTCCAAATCCATTTTAAAGCCATTTTTAAGGCATTTCGCGCATACATGAAATGAACACATTTTTCTCCAAAACTATAACAGATGCAAGCTTGTCCTGTTTGGTGGAGATGATATTTAATAAAATAAGTAGAAATCCACTAAAAGTTTTGTTTGGTTATCTTGCAATCCCGAGATAATCGTCTCCATGCTCCAAATCCATTTTAAAGCCATTTTTAAGGCATTTCGCGCATACATGAAATGAACACATTTTTCTCCAAAACTATAACAGATGCAAGCTTGTCCTGTTTGGTGGAGATGATATTTAATAAAATAAGTAGAAATCCACTAAAAGTTTTGTTTGGTTATCTTGCAATCCCGAGATAATCGTCTCCATGCTCCAAATCCATTTTAAAGCCATTTTTAAGGCATTTCGCGCATACATGAAATGAACACATTTTTCTCCAAAACTATAACAGATGCAAGCTTGTCCTGTTTGGTGGAGATGATATTTAATAAAATAAGTAGAAATCCACTAAAAGTTTTGTTTGGTTATCTTGCAATCCCGAGATAATCGTCTCCATGCTCCAAATCCATTTTAAAGCCATTTTTAAGGCATTTCGCGCATACATGAAATGAACACATTTTTCTCCAAAACTATAACAGATGCAAGCTTGTCCTGTTTGGTGGAGATGATATTTAATAAAATAAGTAGAAATCCACTAAAAGTTTTGTTTGGTTATCTTGCAATCCCGAGATAATCGTCTCCATGCTCCAAATCCATTTTAAAGCCATTTTTAAGGCATTTCGCGCATACATGAAATGAACACATTTTTCTCCAAAACTATAACAGATGCAAGCTTGTCCTGTTTGGTGGAGATGATATTTAATAAAATAAGTAGAAATCCACTAAAAGTTTTGTTTGGTTATCTTGCAATCCCGAGATAATCGTCTCCATGCTCCAAATCCATTTTAAAGCCATTTTTAAGGCATTTCGCGCATACATGAAATGAACACATTTTTCTCCAAAACTATAACAGATGCAAGCTTGTCCTGTTTGGTGGAGATGATATTTAATAAAATAAGTAGAAATCCACTAAAAGTTTTGTTTGGTTATCTTGCAATCCCGAGATAATCGTCTCCATGCTCCAAATCCATTTTAAAGCCATTTTTAAGGCATTTCGCGCATACATGAAATGAACACATTTTTCTCCAAAACTATAACAGATGCAAGCTTGTCCTGTTTGGTGGAGATGATATTTAATAAAATAAGTAGAAATCCACTAAAAGTTTTGTTTGGTTATCTTGCAATCCGAGATAATCGTCTCCATGCTCCAAATCCATTTTAAAGCCATTTTTAAGGCATTTCGCGCATACATGAAATGAACACATTTTTCTCCAAAACTATAACAGATGCAAGCTTGTCCTGTTTGGTGGAGATGATATTTAATAAAATAAGTAGAAATCCACTAAAAGTTTTGTTTGGTTATCTTGCAATCCCGAGATAATCGTCTCCATGCTCCAAATCCATTTTAAAGCCATTTTTAAGGCATTTCGCGCATACATGAAATGAACACATTTTTCTCCAAAACTATAACAGATGCAAGCTTGTCCTGTTTGGTGGAGATGATATTTAATAAAATAAGTAAAATCCACTAAAAGTTTTGTTTGGTTATCTTGCAATCCCGAGATAATCGTCTCCATGCTCCAAATCCATTTTAAAGCCATTTTTAAGGCATTTCGCGCATACATGAAATGAACACATTTTTCTCCAAAACTATAACAGATGCAAGCTTGTCCTGTTTGGTGGAGATGATATTTAATAAAATAAGTAGAAATCCACTAAAAGTTTTGTTTGGTTATCTTGCAATCCCGAGATAATCGTCTCCATGCTCCAAATCCATTTTAAAGCCATTTTTAAGGCATTTCGCGCATACATGAAATGAACACATTTTTCTCCAAAACTATAACAGATGCAAGCTTGTCCTGTTTGGTGGAGATGATATTTAATAAAATAAGTAGAAATCCACTAAAAGTTTTGTTTGGTTATCTTGCAATCCCGAGATAATCGTCTCCATGCTCCAAATCCATTTTAAAGCCATTTTTAAGGCATTTCGCGCATACATGAAATGAACACATTTTTCTCCAAAACTATAACAGATGCAAGCTTGTCCTGTTTGGTGGAGATGATATTTAATAAAATAAGTAGAAATCCACTAAAAGTTTTGTTTGGTTATCTTGCAATCCCGAGATAATCGTCTCCATGCTCCAAATCCATTTTAAAGCCATTTTTAAGGCATTTCGCGCATACATGAAATGAACACATTTTTCTCCAAAACTATAACAGATGCAAGCTTGTCCTGTTTGGTGGAGATGATATTTAATAAAATAAGTAGAAATCCACTAAAAGTTTTGTTTGGTTATCTTGCAATCCCGAGATAATCGTCTCCATGCTCCAAATCCATTTTAAAGCCATTTTTAAGGCATTTCGCGCATACATGAAATGAACACATTTTTCTCCAAAACTATAACAGATGCAAGCTTGTCCTGTTTGGTGGAGATGATATTTAATAAAATAAGTAGAAATCCACTAAAAGTTTTGTTTGGTTATCTTGCAATCCCGAGATAATCGTCTCCATGCTCCAAATCCATTTTAAAGCCATTTTTAAGGCATTTCGCGCATACATGAAATGAACACATTTTTCTCCAAAACTATAACAGATGCAAGCTTGTCCTGTTTGGTGGAGATGATATTTAATAAAATAAGTAGAAATCCACTAAAAGTTTTGTTTGGTTATCTTGCAATCCCGAGATAATCGTCTCCATGCTCCAAATCCATTTTAAAGCCATTTTTAAGGCATTTCGCGCATACATGAAATGAACACATTTTTCTCCAAAACTATAACAGATGCAAGCTTGTCCTGTTTGGTGGAGATGATATTTAATAAAATAAGTAGAAATCCACTAAAAGTTTTGTTTGGTTATCTTGCAATCCCGAGATAATCGTCTCCATGCTCCAAATCCATTTTAAAGCCATTTTTAAGGCATTTCGCGCATACATGAAATGAACACATTTTTCTCCAAAACTATAACAGATGCAAGCTTGTCCTGTTTGGTGGAGATGATATTTAATAAAATAAGTAGAAATCCACTAAAAGTTTTGTTTGGTTATCTTGCAATCCCGAGATAATCGTCTCCATGCTCCAAATCCATTTTAAAGCCATTTTTAAGGCATTTCGCGCATACATGAAATGAACACATTTTTCTCCAAAACTATAACAGATGCAAGCTTGTCCTGTTTGGTGGAGATGATATGTAATAAAATAAGTAGAAATCCACTAAAAGTTTTGTTTGGTTATATTGCAATCCCGAGATAATCGTCTCCATGCTCCAAATCCATTTTAAAGCCATTTTTAAGGCATTTCGCGCATACATGAAATGAACACATTTTACTCCAAAACTATAACAGATGCAAGCTTGTCCTGTTTGGTGGAGATGATATTTAATAAAATAAGTAGAAATCCACTAAAAGTTTTGTTTGGTTATCTTGCAATCCCGAGATAATCGTCTCCATGCTCCAAATCCATTTTAAAGCCATTTTTAAGGCATTTCGCGCATACATGAAATGAACACATTTTTCTCCAAAACTATAACAGATGCAAGCTTGTCCTGTTTGGTGGAGATGATATTTAATAAAATAAGTAGAAATCCACTAAAAGTTTTGTTTGGTTATCTTGCAATCCCGAGATAATCGTCTCCATGCTCCAAATCCATTTTAAAGCCATTTTTAAGGCATTTCGCGCATACATGAAATGAACACATTTTTCTCCAAAACTATAACAGATGCAAGCTTGTCCTGTTTGGTGGAGATGATATTTAATAAAATAAGTAGAAATCCACTAAAAGTTTTGTTTGGTTATATTGCAATCCCGAGATAATCGTCTCTATGCTCCAAATCCATTTTAAAGCCATTTTTAAGGCATTTCGCGCATACATGAAATGAACACATTTTTCTCCAAAACTATAACAGATGCAAGCTTGTCCTGTTTGGTGGAGATGATATTTAATAAAATAAGTAGAAATCCACTAAAAGTTTTGTTTGGTTATCTTGCAATCCCGAGATAATCGTCTCCATGCTCCAAATCCATTTTAAAGCCATTTTTAAGGCATTTCGCGCATACATGAAATGAACACATTTTTCTCCAAAACTATAACAGATGCAAGCTTGTCCTGTTTGGTGGAGATGATATTTAATAAAATAAGTAGAAATCCACTAAAAGTTTTGTTTGGTTATCTTGCAATCCCGAGATAATCGTCTCTATGCTCCAAATCCATTTTAAAGCCATTTTTAAGGCATTTCGCGCATACATGAAATGAACACATTTTTCTCCAAAACTATAACAGATGCAAGCTTGTCCTGTTTGGTGGAGATGATATTTAATAAAATAAGTAGAAATCCACTAAAAGTTTTGTTTGGTTATCTTGCAATCCCGAGATAATCGTCTCCATGCTCCAAATCCATTTTAAAGCCATTTTTAAGGCATTTCGCGCATACATGAAATGAACACATTTTTCTCCAAAACTATAACAGATGCAAGCTTGTCCTGTTTGGTGGAGATGATATTTAATAAAATAAGTAGAAATCCACTAAAAGTTTTGTTTGGTTATATTGCAATCCCGAGATAATCGTCTCCATGCTCCAAATCCATTTTAAAGCCATTTTTAAGGCATTTCGCGCATACATGAAATGAACACATTTTTCTCCAAAACTATAACAGATGCAAGCTTGTCCTGTTTGGTGGAGATGATATTTAATAAAATAAGTAGAAATCCACTAAAAGTTTTGTTTGGTTATCTTGCAATCCCGAGATAATCGTCTCCATGCTCCAAATCCATTTTAAAGCCATTTTTAAGGCATTTCGCGCATACATGAAATGAACACATTTTTCTCCAAAACTATAACAGATGCAAGCTTGTCCTGTTTGGTGGAGATGATATTTAATAAAATAAGTAGAAATCCACTAAAAGTTTTGTTTGGTTATCTTGCAATCCCGAGATAATCGTCTCCATGCTCCAAATCCATTTTAAAGCCATTTTTAAGGCATTTCGCGCATACATGAAATGAACACATTTTTCTCCAAAACTATAACAGATGCAAGCTTGTCCTGTTTGGTGGAGATGATATTTAATAAAATAAGTAGAAATCCACTAAAAGTTTTGTTTGGTTATCTTGCAATCCCGAGATAATCGTCTCCATGCTCCAAATCCATTTTAAAGCCATTTTTAAGGCATTTCGCGCATACATGAAATGAACACATTTTTCTCCAAAACTATAACAGATGCAAGCTTGTCCTGTTTGGTGGAGATGATATTTAATAAAATAAGTAGAAATCCACTAAAAGTTTTGTTTGGTTATCTTGCAATCCCGAGATAATCGTCTCCATGCTCCAAATCCATTTTAAAGCCATTTTTAAGGCATTTCGCGCATACATGAAATGAACACATTTTTCTCCAAAACTATAACAGATGCAAGCTTGTCCTGTTTGGTGGAGATGATATTTAATAAAATAAGTAGAAATCCACTAAAAGTTTTGTTTGGTTATCTTGCAATCCCGAGATAATCGTCTCCATGCTCCAAATCCATTTTAAAGCCATTTTTAAGGCATTTCGCGCATACATGAAATGAACACATTTTTCTCCAAAACTATAACAGATGCAAGCTTGTCCTGTTTGGTGGAGATGATATTTAATAAAATAAGTAGAAATCCACTAAAAGTTTTGTTTGGTTATCTTGCAATCCCGAGATAATCGTCTCCATGCTCCAAATCCATTTTAAAGCCATTTTTAAGGCATTTCGCGCATACATGAAATGAACACATTTTTCTCCAAAACTATAACAGATGCAAGCTTGTCCTGTTTGGTGGAGATGATATTTAATAAAATAAGTAGAAATCCACTAAAAGTTTTGTTTGGTTATCTTGCAATCCCGAGATAATCGTCTCCATGCTCCAAATCCATTTTAAAGCCATTTTTAAGGCATTTCGCGCATACATGAAATGAACACATTTTTCTCCAAAACTATAACAGATGCAAGCTTGTCCTGTTTGGTGGAGATGATATTTAATAAAATAAGTAGAAATCCACTAAAAGTTTTGTTTGGTTATCTTGCAATCCCGAGATAATCGTCTCCATGCTCCAAATCCATTTTAAAGCCATTTTTAAGGCATTTCGCGCATACATGAAATGAACACATTTTTCTCCAAAACTATAACAGATGCAAGCTTGTCCTGTTTGGTGGAGATGATATTTAATAAAATAAGTAGAAATCCACTAAAAGTTTTGTTTGGTTATATTGCAATCCCGAGATAATCGTCTCCATGCTCCAAATCCATTTTAAAGCCATTTTTAAGGCATTTCGCGCATACATGAAATGAACACATTTTTCTCCAAAACTATAACAGATGCAAGCTTGTCCTGTTTGGTGGAGATGATATTTAATAAAATAAGTAGAAATCCACTAAAAGTTTTGTTTGGTTATCTTGCAATCCCGAGATAATCGTCTCCATGCTCCAAATCCATTTTAAAGCCATTTTTAAGGCATTTCGCGCATACATGAAATGAACACATTTTTCTCCAAAACTATAACAGATGCAAGCTTGTCCTGTTTGGTGGAGATGATATTTAATAAAATAAGTAGAAATCCACTAAAAGTTTTGTTTGGTTATCTTGCAATCCCGAGATAATCGTCTCCATGCTCCAAATCCATTTTAAAGCCATTTTTAAGGCATTTCGCGCATACATGAAATGAACACATTTTTCTCCAAAACTATAACAGATGCAAGCTTGTCCTGTTTGGTGGAGATGATATTTAATAAAATAAGTAGAAATCCACTAAAAGTTTTGTTTGGTTATCTTGCAATCCCGAGATAATCGTCTCCATGCTCCAAATCCATTTTAAAGCCATTTTTAAGGCATTTCGCGCATACATGAAATGAACACATTTTTCTCCAAAACTATAACAGATGCAAGCTTGTCCTGTTTGGTGGAGATGATATTTAATAAAATAAGTAGAAATCCACTAAAAGTTTTGTTTGGTTATCTTGCAATCCCGAGATAATCGTCTCCATGCTCCAAATCCATTTTAAAGCCATTTTTAAGGCATTTCGCGCATACATGAAATGAACACATTTTTCTCCAAAACTATAACAGATGCAAGCTTGTCCTGTTTGGTGGAGATGATATTTAATAAAATAAGTAGAAATCCACTAAAAGTTTTGTTTGGTTATCTTGCAATCCCGAGATAATCGTCTCCATGCTCCAAATCCATTTTAAAGCCATTTTAAGGCATTTCGCGCATACATGAAATGAACACATTTTTCTCCAAAACTATAACACATGCAAGCTTGTCCTGTTTGGTGGAGATGATATTTAATAAAATAAGTAGAAATCCACTAAAAGTTTTGTTTGGTTATCTTGCAATCCCGAGATAATCGTCTCCATGCTCCAAATCCATTTTAAAGCCATTTTTAAGGCATTTCGCGCATACATGAAATGAACACATTTTTCTCCAAAACTATAACAGATGCAAGCTTGTCCTGTTTGGTGGAGATGATATTTAATAAAATAAGTAGAAATCCACTAAAAGTTTTGTTTGGTTATCTTGCAATCCCGAGATAATCGTCTCCATGCTCCAAATCCATTTTAAAGCCATTTTTAAGGCATTTCGCGCATACATGAAATGAACACATTTTTCTCCAAAACTATAACAGATGCAAGCTTGTCCTGTTTGGTGGAGATTATATTTAATAAAATAAGTAGAAATCCACTAAAAGTTTTGTTTGGTTATCTTGCAATCCCGAGATAATCGTCTCCATGCTCCAAATCCATTTTAAAGCCATTTCAAAGGCATTTCGCGCATACATGAAATGAACACATTTTTCTCCAAAACTATAACACATGCAAGCTTGTCCTGTTTGGTGGAGATGATATTTAATAAAATAAGTAGAAATCCACTAAAAGTTTTGTTTGGTTATCTTGCAATCCCGAGATAATCGTCTCCATGCTCCAAATCCATTTTAAAGCCATTTCTAAGGCATTTCGCGCATACATGAAATGAACACATTTTTCTCCAAAACTATAACAGATGCAAGCTTGTCCTGTTTGGTGGAGATGATATTTAATAAAATAAGTAGAAATCCACTAAAAGTTTTGTTTGGTTATCTTGCAATCCCGAGATAATCGTCTCCATGCTCCAAATCCATTTTAAAGCCATTTTTAAGGCATTTCGCGCATACATGAAATGAACACATTTTTCTCCAAAACTATAACAGATGCAAGCTTGTCCTGTTTGGTGGAGATAATATTTAATAAAATAAGCAGAAATCTACTAAAAGTTTCGTTTGTTTATATTGCCATCCTGAGATAATCGTCTCCATGCTCCAAATCCATTTTAAAGCCATTTCAAAGGCATTTTGCGCATACATGAAATGAACACATTTTTCTCCAAAACTATAACACATGCAAGCTTGTCCTGTTTGGTGGAGATGATATTTAATAAAATAAGTAGAAATCCACTAAAAGTTTTGTTTGGTTATCTTGCAATCCCGAGATAATCGTCTCCATGCTCCAAATCCATTTTAAAGCCATTTTTAAGGCATTTCGCGCATACATGAAATGAACACATTTTTCTCCAAAACTATAACAGATGCAAGCTTGTCCTGTTTGGTGGAGATGATATTTAATAAAATAAGTAGAAATCCACTAAAAGTTTTGTTTGGTTATCTTGCAATCCCGAGATAATCGTCTCCATGCTCCAAATCCATTTTAAAGCCATTTCAAAGGCATTTTGCGCATACATGAAATGAACACATTTTTCTCCAAAACTATAACACATGCAAGCTTGTCCTGTTTGGTGGAGATGATATTTAATAAAATAAGTAGAAATCCACTAATAGTTTTGTTTGGTTATCTTGCAATCCCGAGACAATCGTCTCCATGCTCCAAATCCATTTTAAAGCCATTTTTAAGGCATTTCGCGCATACATGAAATGAACACATTTTTCTCCAAAACTATAACAGATGCAAGCTTGTCCTGTTTGGTGGAGATGATATTTAATAAAATAAGTAGAAATCCACTAAAAGTTTTGTTTGGTTATCTTGCAATCCCGAGATAATCGTCTCCATGCTCCAAATCCATTTTAAAGCCATTTTAAGGCATTTCGCGCATACATGAAATGAACACATTTTTCTCCAAAACTATAACAGATGCAAGCTTGTCCTGTTTGGTGGAGATGATATTTAATAAAATAAGTAGAAATCCACTAAAAGTTTTGTTTGGTTATCTTGCAATCCCGAGATAATCGCCTCCATGCTCCAAATCCATTTTAAAGCCATTTTTAAGGCATTTCGCACATACATGAAATGAACACATTTTTCTCCAAAACTATAACAGATGCAAGCTTGTCCTGTTTGGTGGAGATGATATTTAATAAAATAAGTAGAAATCCACTAAAAGTTTTGTTTGGTTATATTGCAATCCCGAGATAATCGTCTTCATGCTCCAAATCCATTTTAAAGCCATTTTTAAGGCATTTCGCGCATACATGAAATGAACACATTTTTCTCCAAAACTATAACAGATGCAAGCTTGTCCTGTTTGGTGGAGATGATATTTAATAAAATAAGTAGAAATCCACTAAAAGTTTTTGTTTGGTTATCTTGCAATCCGAGATAATCGTCTCCATGCTCCAAATCCATTTTAAAGCCATTTTTAAGGCATTTCGCGCATACATGAAATGAACGCATTTTTCTCCAAAACTATAACAGATGCAAGCTTGTCCTGTTTGGTGGAGATAATATTTAATAAAATAAGTAGAAATCTACTAAAAGTTTCGTTTGTTTATATTGCCATCCTGAGATAATCGTCTCCATGCTCCAAATCCATTTTAAAGCCATTTCAAAGGCATTTTGCGCATACATGAAATGAACACATTTTTCTCCAAAACTAACACATGCAAGCTTGTCCTGTTTGGTGGAGATGATATTTAATAAAATAAGTAGAAATCCACTAAAAGTTTTGTTTGGTTATCTTGCAATCCCGAGATAATCGTCTCCATGCTCCAAATCCATTTTAAAGCCATTTTTAAGGCATTTCGCGCATACATGAAATAAACACATTTTTCTCCAAAACTATAACAGATGCAAGCTTGTCCTGTTTGGTGGAGATGATATTTAATAAAATAAGTAGAAATCCACTAAAAGTTTTGTTTGGTTATCTTGCAATCCCGAGATAATCGTCTCCATGCTCCAAATCCATTTTAAAGCCATTTTTAAGGCATTTCGCGCATACATGAAATGAACACATTTTTCTCCAAAACTATAACAGATGCAAGCTTGTCCTGTTTGGTGGAGATAATATTTAATAAAATAAGTAGAAATCTACTAAAAGTTTCGTTTGTTTATATTGCCATCCTGAGATAATCGTCTCCATGCTCCAAATCCATTTTAAAGCCATTTCAAAGGCATTTTGCGCATACATGAAATGAACACATTTTTCTCCAAAACTATAACACATGCAAGCTTGTCCTGTTTGGTGGAGATGATATTTAATAAAATAAGTAGAAATCCACTAAAAGTTTTGTTTGGTTATCTTGCAATCCCGAGATAATCGTCTCCATGCTCCAAATCCATTTTAAAGCCATTTTTAAGGCATTTCGCGCATACATGAAATGAACACATTTTTCTCCAAAACTATAACAGATGCAAGCTTGTCCTGTTTGGTGGAGATGATATTTAATAAAATAAGTAGAAATCCACTAAAAGTTTTGTTTGGTTATCTTGCAATCCCGAGATAATCGTCTCCATGCTCCAAATCCATTTTAAAGCCATTTTTAAGGCATTTCGCGCATACATGAAATGAACACATTTTTCTCCAAAACTATAACAGATGCAAGCTTGTCCTGTTTGGTGGAGATAATATTTAATAAAATAAGTAGAAATCTACTAAAAGTTTCGTTTGTTTATATTGCCATCCTGAGATAATCGTCTCCATGCTCCAAATCCATTTTAAAGCCATTTCAAAGGCATTTTGCGCATACATGAAATGAACACATTTTTCTCCAAAACTATAACACATGCAAGCTTGTCCTGTTTGGTGGAGATGATATTTAATAAAATAAGTAGAAATCCACTAAAAGTTTTGTTTGGTTATCTTGCAATCCCAAAATAATCGTCTCCATGCTCCAAATCCATTTTAAAGCCATTTTTAAGGCATTTCGCGCATACATGAAATGAACACATTTTTCTCTAAAACTATAACAGATGCAAGCTTGTCCTGTTTGGTGGAGATGATATTTAATAAAATAAGTAGAAATCCACTAAAAGTTTTGTTTGGTTATCTTGCAATCCCGAGATAATCGTCTCCATGCTCCAAATCCATTTTAAAGCCATTTTTAAGGCATTTCGCGCATACATGAAATGAACACATTTTTCTCCAAAACTATAACAGATGCAAGCTTGTCCTGTTTGGTGGAGATGATATTTAATAAAATAAGTAGAAATCCACTAAAAGTTTTGTTTGGTTATCTTGCAATCCCGAGATAATCGTCTCCATGCTCCAAATCCATTTTAAAGCCATTTTTAAGGCATTTCGCGCATACATGAAATGAACACATTTTTCTCCAAAACTATAACAGATGCAAGCTTGTCCTGTTTGGTGGAGATGATATTTAATAAAATAAGTAGAAATCCACTAAAAGTTTTGTTTGGTTATCTTGCAATCCCGAGATAATCGTCTCCATGCTCCAAATCCCTTTTAAAGCCATTTCAAAGGCATTTTGCGCATACATGAAATGAACACATTTTTCTCCAAAACTATAACACATGCAAGCTTGTCCTGTTTGGTGGAGATGATATTTAATAAAATAAGTAGAAATCCACTAAAAGTTTTGTTTGGTTATCTTGCAATCCCGAGATAATCGTCTCCATGCTCCAAATCCATTTTAAAGCCATTTTTAAGGCATTTCGCGCATACATGAAATGAACACATTTTTCTCCAAAACTATAACAGATGCAAGCTTGTCCTGTTTGGTGGAGATGATATTTAATAAAATAAGTAGAAATTTACTAAAAGTTTTGTTTCGTTATCTTGCAATCCCGAGATAATCGTCTCCATGCTCCAAATCCATTTTAAAGCCATTTTTAAGGCATTTCGCGCATACATGAAATGAACACATTTTTCTCCAAAACTATAACAGATGCAAGCTTGTCCTGTTTGGTGGAGATGATATTTAATAAAATAAGTAGAAATCCACTAAAAGTTTTGTTTGGTTATCTTGCAATCCCGAGATAATCGTCTCCATGCTCCAAATCCATTTTAAAGCCATTTCAAAGGCATTTTGCGCATACATGAAATGAACACATTTTTCTCCAAAACTATAACACATGCAAGCTTGTCCTGTTTGGTGGAGATGATATTTAATAAAATAAGTAGAAAACCACTAAAAGTTTTGTTTGGTTATCTTGCAATCCCGAGATAATCGTCTCCATGCTCCAAATCCATTTTAAAGCCATTTTTAAGGCATTTCGCGCATACATGAAATGAACACATTTTTCTCCAAAACTATAACAGATGCAAGCTTGTCCTGTTTGGTGGAGATGATATTTAATAAAATAAGTAGAAATCCACTAAAAGTTTTGTTTGGTTATCTTGCAATCCCGAGATAATCGTCTCCATGCTCCAAATCCATTTTAAAGCCATTTCAAAGGCATTTTGCGCATACATGAAATGAACACATTTTTCTCCAAAACTATAACACATGCAAGCTTGTCCTGTTTGGTGGAGATGATATTTAATAAAATAAGTAGAAATCCACTAAAAGTTTTGTTTGGTTATCTTGCAATCCCGAGATAATCGTCTCCATGCTCCAAATCCATTTTAAAGCCATTTTTAAGGCATTTCGCGCATACATGAAATGAACACATTTTTCTCCAAAACTATAACAGATGCAAGCTTGTCCTGTTTGGTGGAGATGATATTTAATAAAATAAGTAGAAATCCACTAAAAGTTTTGTTTGGTTATCTTGCAATCCCGAGATAATCGTCTCCATGCTCCAAATCCATTTTAAAGCCATTTTTAAGGCATTTCGCGCATACATGAAATGAACACATTTTTCTCCAAAACTATAACAGATGCAAGCTTGTCCTGTTTGGTGGAGATGATATTTAATAAAATAAGTAGAAATCCACTAAAAGTTTTGTTTGGTTATCTTGCAATCCCGAGATAATCGTCTCCATGCTCCAAATCCATTTTAAAGCCATTTTTAAGGCATTTCGCGCATACATGAAATGAACACATTTTTCTCCAAAACTATAACAGATGCAAGCTTGTCCTGTTTGGTGGAGATGATATTTAATAAAATAAGTAGAAATCCACTAAAAGTTTTGTTTGGTTATATTGCAATCCCGAGATAATCGTCTCCATGCTCCAAATCCCTTTTAAAGCCATTTCAAAGGCATTTTGCGCATACATGAAATGAACACATTTTTCTCCAAAACTATAACACATGCAAGCTTGTCCTGTTTGGTGGAGATGATATTTAATAAAATAAGTAGAAATCCACTAAAAGTTTTGTTTGGTTATCTTGCAATCCCGAGATAATCGTCTCCATGCTCCAAATCCATTTTAAAGCCATTTTAAGGCATTTAGCGCATACATGAAATGAACACATTTTTCTCCAAAACTATAACAGATGCAAGCTTGTCCTGTTTGGTGGAGATGATATTTAATAAAATAAGTAGAAATTTACTAAATGTTTTGTTTGGTTATCTTGCAATCCCGAGATAATCGTCTCCATGCTCCAAATCCATTTTAAAGCCATTTTTAAGGCATTTCGCGCATACATGAAATGAACACATTTTTCTCCAAAACTATAACAGATGCAAGCTTGTCCTGTTTGGTGGAGATGATATTTAATAAAATAAGTAGAAATCCACTAAAAGTTTTGTTTGGTTATCTTGCAATCCCGAGATAATCGTCTCCATGCTCCAAATCCATTTTAAAGCCATTTTTAAGGCATTTCGCGCATACATGAAATGAACACATTTTTCTCCAAAACTATAACAGATGCAAGCTTGTCCTGTTTGGTGGAGATGATATTTAATAAAATAAGTAGAAATCCACTAAAAGTTTTGTTTGGTTATCTTGCAATCCCGAGATAATCGTCTCCATGCTCCAAATCCATTTTAAAGCCATTTTTAAGGCATTTCGCGCATACATGAAATGAACACATTTTTCTCCAAAACTATAACAGATGCAAGCTTGTCCTGTTTGGTGGAGATGATATTTAATATAATAAGTAGAAATCCACTAAAAGTTTTGTTTGGTTATCTTGCAATCCCGAGATAATCGTCTCCATGCTCCAAATCCATTTTAAAGCCATTTTAAGGCATTTCGCGCATACATGAAATGAACACATTTTTCTCCAAAACTATAACACATGCAAGCTTGTCCTGTTTGGTGGAGATGATATTTAATAAAATAAGTAGAAATCCACTAAAAGTTTTGTTTGGTTATCTTGCAATCCCGAGATAATCGTCTCCATGCTCCAAATCCATTTTAAAGCCATTTTTAAGGCATTTCGCGCATACATGAAATGAACACATTTTTCTCCAAAACTATAACAGATGCAAGCTTGTCCTGTTTGGTGGAGATGATATTTAATAAAATAAGTAGAAATCCACTAAAAGTTTTGTTTGGTTATCTTGCAATCCCGAGATAATCGTCTCCATGCTCCAAATCCATTTTAAAGCCATTTTTAAGGCATTTCGCGCATACATGAAATGAACACATTTTTCTCCAAAACTATAACAGATGCAAGCTTGTCCTGTTTGGTGGAGATTATATTTAATAAAATAAGTAGAAATCCACTAAAAGTTTTGTTTGGTTATCTTGCAATCCCGAGATAATCGTCTCCATGCTCCAAATCCATTTTAAAGCCATTTCAAAGGCATTTCGCGCATACATGAAATGAACACATTTTTCTCCAAAACTATAACACATGCAAGCTTGTCCTGTTTGGTGGAGATGATATTTAATAAAATAAGTAGAAATCCACTAAAAGTTTTGTTTGGTTATCTTGCAATCCCGAGATAATCGTCTCCATGCTCCAAATCCATTTTAAAGCCATTTCTAAGGCATTTCGCGCATACATGAAATGAACACATTTTTCTCCAAAACTATAACAGATGCAAGCTTGTCCTGTTTGGTGGAGATGATATTTAATAAAATAAGTAGAAATCCACTAAAAGTTTTGTTTGGTTATCTTGCAATCCCGAGATAATCGTCTCCATGCTCCAAATCCATTTTAAAGCCATTTTTAAGGCATTTCGCGCATACATGAAATGAACACATTTTTCTCCAAAACTATAACAGATGCAAGCTTGTCCTGTTTGGTGGAGATGATATTTAATAAAATAAGTAGAAATCCACTAAAAGTTTTGTTTGGTTATCTTGCAATCCCGAGATAATCGTCTCCATGCTCCAAATCCATTTTAAAGCCATTTTTAAGGCATTTCGCGCATACATGAAATGAACACATTTTTCTCCAAAACTATAACAGATGCAAGCTTGTCCTGTTTGGTGGAGATGATATTTAATAAAATAAGTAGAAATCCACTAAAAGTTTTGTTTGGTTATCTTGCAATCCCGAGATAATCGTCTCCATGCTCCAAATCAATTTTAAAGCCATTTTTAAGGCATTTCGCGCATAAATGAAATGAACACATTTTTCTCCAAAACTATAACAGATGCAAGCTTGTCCTGTTTGGTGGAGATGATATTTAATAAAATAAGTAGAAATCCACTAAAAGTTTTGTTTGGTTATCTTGCAATCCCGAGATAATCGTCTCCATGCTCCAAATCCATTTTAAAGCCATTTTTAAGGCATTTTGCGCATACATGAAATGAACACATTTTTCTCCAAAACTATAACAGATGCAAGCTTGTCCTGTTTGGTGGAGATGATATTTAATAAAATAAGTAGAAATCCACTAAAAGTTTTGTTTGGTTATCTTGCAATCCCGAGATAATCGTCTCCATGCTCCAAATCCATTTTAAAGCCATTTTTAAGGCATTTCGCGCATACATGAAATGAACACATTTTTCTCCAAAACTATAACAGATGCAAGCTTGTCCTGTTTGGTGGAGATAATATTTAATAAAATAAGCAGAAATCTACTAAAAGTTTCGTTTGTTTATATTGCCATCCTGAGATAATCGTCTCCATGCTCCAAATCCATTTTAAAGCCATTTCAAAGGCATTTTGCGCATACATGAAATGAACACATTTTTCTCCAAAACTATAACACATGCAAGCTTGTCCTGTTTGGTGGAGATGATATTTAATAAAATAAGTAGAAATCCACTAAAAGTTTTGTTTGGTTATCTTGCAATCCCGAGATAATCGTCTCCATGCTCCAAATCCATTTTAAAGCCATTTTTAAGGCATTTCGCGCATACATGAAATGAACACATTTTTCTCCAAAACTATAACAGATGCAAGCTTGTCCTGTTTGGTGGAGATGATATTTAATAAAATAAGTAGAAATCCACTAAAAGTTTTGTTTGGTTATCTTGCAATCCCGAGATAATCGTCTCCATGCTCCAAATCCATTTTAAAGCCATTTCAAAGGCATTTTGCGCATACATGAAATGAACACATTTTTCTCCAAAACTATAACACATGCAAGCTTGTCCTGTTTGGTGGAGATGATATTTAATAAAATAAGTAGAAATCCACTAATAGTTTTGTTTGGTTATCTTGCAATCCCGAGACAATCGTCTCCATGCTCCAAATCCATTTTAAAGCCATTTTTAAGGCATTTCGCGCATACATGAAATGAACACATTTTTCTCCAAAACTATAACAGATGCAAGCTTGTCCTGTTTGGTGGAGATGATATTTAATAAAATAAGTAGAAATCCACTAAAAGTTTTGTTTGGTTATCTTGCAATCCCGAGATAATCGTCTCCATGCTCCAAATCCATTTTAAAGCCATTTTAAGGCATTTCGCGCATACATGAAATGAACACATTTTTCTCCAAAACTATAACAGATGCAAGCTTGTCCTGTTTGGTGGAGATGATATTTAATAAAATAAGTAGAAATCCACTAAAAGTTTTGTTTGGTTATCTTGCAATCCCGAGATAATCGCCTCCATGCTCCAAATCCATTTTAAAGCCATTTTTAAGGCATTTCGCGCATACATGAAATGAACACATTTTTCTCCAAAACTATAACAGATGCAAGCTTGTCCTGTTTGGTGGAGATGATATTTAATAAAATAAGTAGAAATCCACTAAAAGTTTTGTTTGGTTATATTGCAATCCCGAGATAATCGTCTCCATGCTCCAAATCCATTTTAAAGCCATTTTTAAGGCATTTCGCGCATACATGAAATGAACGCATTTTTCTCCAAAACTATAACAGATGCAAGCTTGTCCTGTTTGGTGGAGATAATATTTAATAAAATAAGTAGAAATCTACTAAAAGTTTCGTTTGTTTATATTGCCATCCTGAGATAATCGTCTCCATGCTCCAAATCCATTTTAAAGCCATTTCAAAGGCATTTTGCGCATACATGAAATGAACACATTTTTCTCCAAAACTAACACATGCAAGCTTGTCCTGTTTGGTGGAGATGATATTTAATAAAATAAGTAGAAATCCACTAAAAGTTTTGTTTGGTTATCTTGCAATCCCGAGATAATCGTCTCCATGCTCCAAATCCATTTTAAAGCCATTTTTAAGGCATTTCGCGCATACATGAAATAAACACATTTTTCTCCAAAACTATAACAGATGCAAGCTTGTCCTGTTTGGTGGAGATGATATTTAATAAAATAAGTAGAAATCCACTAAAAGTTTTGTTTGGTTATCTTGCAATCCCGAGATAATCGTCTCCATGCTCCAAATCCATTTTAAAGCCATTTTTAAGGCATTTCGCGCATACATGAAATGAACACATTTTTCTCCAAAACTATAACAGATGCAAGCTTGTCCTGTTTGGTGGAGATAATATTTAATAAAATAAGTAGAAATCTACTAAAAGTTTCGTTTGTTTATATTGCCATCCTGAGATAATCGTCTCCATGCTCCAAATCCATTTTAAAGCCATTTCAAAGGCATTTTGCGCATACATGAAATGAACACATTTTTCTCCAAAACTATAACACATGCAAGCTTGTCCTGTTTGGTGGAGATGATATTTAATAAAATAAGTAGAAATCCACTAAAAGTTTTGTTTGGTTATCTTGCAATCCCGAGATAATCGTCTCCATGCTCCAAATCCATTTTAAAGCCATTTTTAAGGCATTTCGCGCATACATGAAATGAACACATTTTTCTCCAAAACTATAACAGATGCAAGCTTGTCCTGTTTGGTGGAGATGATATTTAATAAAATAAGTAGAAATCCACTAAAAGTTTTGTTTGGTTATCTTGCAATCCCGAGATAATCGTCTCCATGCTCCAAATCCATTTTAAAGCCATTTTTAAGGCATTTCGCGCATACATGAAATGAACACATTTTTCTCCAAAACTATAACAGATGCAAGCTTGTCCTGTTTGGTGGAGATAATATTTAATAAAATAAGTAGAAATCTACTAAAAGTTTCGTTTGTTTATATTGCCATCCTGAGATAATCGTCTCCATGCTCCAAATCCATTTTAAAGCCATTTCAAAGGCATTTTGCGCATACATGAAATGAACACATTTTTCTCCAAAACTATAACACATGCAAGCTTGTCCTGTTTGGTGGAGATGATATTTAATAAAATAAGTAGAAATCCACTAAAAGTTTTGTTTGGTTATCTTGCAATCCCGAGATAATCGTCTCCATGCTCCAAATCCATTTTAAAGCCATTTTTAAGGCATTTCGCGCATACATGAAATGAACACATTTTTCTCCAAAACTATAACAGATGCAAGCTTGTCCTGTTTGGTGGAGATAATATTTAATAAAATAAGCAGAAATCTACTAAAAGTTTCGTTTGTTTATATTGCCATCCTGAGATAATCGTCTCCATGCTCCAAATCCATTTTAAAGCCATTTCAAAGGCATTTTGCGCATACATGAAATGAACACATTTTTCTCCAAAACTATAACAGATGCAAGCTTGTCCTGTTTGGTGGAGATGATATTTAATAAAATAAGTAGAAATCCACTAAAAGTTTTGTTTGGTTATCTTGCAATCCCGAGATAATCGTCTCCATGCTCCAAATCCATTTTAAAGCCATTTTTAAGGCATTTCGCGCATACATGAAATGAACACATTTTTCTCCAAAACTATAACAGATGCAAGCTTGTCCTGTTTGGTGGAGATGATATTTAATAAAATAAGTAGAAATCCACTAAAAGTTTTGTTTGGTTATCTTGCAATCCCGAGATAATCGTCTCCATGCTCCAAATCCATTTTAAAGCCATTTCAAAGGCATTTTGCGCATACATGAAATGAACACATTTTTCTCCAAAACTATAACACATGCAAGCTTGTCCTGTTTGGTGGAGATGATATTTAATAAAATAAGTAGAAATCCACTAATAGTTTTGTTTGGTTATCTTGCAATCCCAAGACAACCGTCTCCATGCTCCAAATCCATTTTAAAGCCATTTTTAAGGCATTTCGCGCATACATGAAATGAACACATTTTTCTCCAAAACTATAACAGATGCAAGCTTGTCCTGTTTGGTGGAGATGATATTTAATAAAATAAGTAGAAATCCACTAAAAGTTTTGTTTGGTTATCTTGCAATCCCGAGATATTCGTCTCCATGCTCCAAATCCATTTTAAAGCCATTTTAAGGCATTTCGCGCATACATGAAATGAACACATTTTTCTCCAAAACTATAACAGATGCAAGCTTGTCCTGTTTGGTGGAGATGATATTTAATAAAATAAGTAGAAATCCACTAAAAGTTTTGTTTGGTTATCTTGCAATCCCGAGATAATCGCCTCCATGCTCCAAATCCATTTTAAAGCCATTTTTAAGGCATTTCGCGCATACATGAAATGAACACATTTTTCTCCAAAACTATAACAGATGCAAGCTTGTCCTGTTTGGTGGAGATGATATTTAATAAAATAAGTAGAAATCCACTAAAAGTTTTGTTTGGTTATATTGCAATCCCGAGATAATCGTCTTCATGCTCCAAATCCATTTTAAAGCCATTTTTAAGGCATTTCGCGCATACATGAAATGAACACATTTTTCTCCAAAACTATAACAGATGCAAGCTTGTCCTGTTTGGTGGAGATGATATTTAATAAAATAAGTAGAAATCCACTAAAAGTTTTGTTTGGTTATCTTGCAATCCCGAGATAATCGTCTCCATGCTCCAAATCCATTTTAAAGCCATTTTTAAGGCATTTCGCGCATACATGAAATGAACGCATTTTTCTCCAAAACTATAACAGATGCAAGCTTGTCCTGTTTGGTGGAGATAATATTTAATAAAATAAGTAGAAATCTACTAAAAGTTTCGTTTGTTTATATTGCCATCCTGAGATAATCGTCTCCATGCTCCAAATCCATTTTAAAGCCATTTCAAAGGCATTTTGCGCATACATGAAATGAACACATTTTTCTCCAAAACTAACACATGCAAGCTTGTCCTGTTTGGTGGAGATGATATTTAATAAAATAAGTAGAAATCCACTAAAAGTTTTGTTTGGTTATCTTGCAATCCCGAGATAATCGTCTCCATGCTCCAAATCCATTTTAAAGCCATTTTTAAGGCATTTCGCGCATACATGAAATAAACACATTTTTCTCCAAAACTATAACAGATGCAAGCTTGTCCTGTTTGGTGGAGATGATATTTAATAAAATAAGTAGAAATCCACTAAAAGTTTTGTTTGGTTATCTTGCAATCCCGAGATAATCGTCTCCATGCTCCAAATCCATTTTAAAGCCATTTTTAAGGCATTTCGCGCATACATGAAATGAACACATTTTTCTCCAAAACTATAACAGATGCAAGCTTGTCCTGTTTGGTGGAGATAATATTTAATAAAATAAGTAGAAATCTACTAAAAGTTTCGTTTGTTTATATTGCCATCCTGAGATAATCGTCTCCATGCTCCAAATCCATTTTAAAGCCATTTCAAAGGCATTTTGCGCATACATGAAATGAACACATTTTTCTCCAAAACTATAACACATGCAAGCTTGTCCTGTTTGGTGGAGATGATATTTAATAAAATAAGTAGAAATCCACTAAAAGTTTTGTTTGGTTATCTTGCAATCCCGAGATAATCGTCTCCATGCTCCAAATCCATTTTAAAGCCATTTTTAAGGCATTTCGCGCATACATGAAATGAACACATTTTTCTCCAAAACTATAACAGATGCAAGCTTGTCCTGTTTGGTGGAGATGATATTTAATAAAATAAGTAGAAATCCACTAAAAGTTTTGTTTGGTTATCTTGCAATCCCGAGATAATCGTCTCCATGCTCCAAATCCATTTTAAAGCCATTTTTAAGGCATTTCGCGCATACATGAAATGAACACATTTTTCTCCAAAACTATAACAGATGCAAGCTTGTCCTGTTTGGTGGAGATAATATTTAATAAAATAAGTAGAAATCTACTAAAAGTTTCGTTTGTTTATATTGCCATCCTGAGATAATCGTCTCCATGCTCCAAATCCATTTTAAAGCCATTTCAAAGGCATTTTGCGCATACATGAAATGAACACATTTTTCTCCAAAACTATAACACATGCAAGCTTGTCCTGTTTGGTGGAGATGATATTTAATAAAATAAGTAGAAATCCACTAAAAGTTTTGTTTGGTTATCTTGCAATCCCAAAATAATCGTCTCCATGCTCCAAATCCATTTTAAAGCCATTTTTAAGGCATTTCGCGCATACATGAAATGAACACATTTTTCTCTAAAACTATAACAGATGCAAGCTTGTCCTGTTTGGTGGAGATGATATTTAATAAAATAAGTAGAAATCCACTAAAAGTTTTGTTTGGTTATCTTGCAATCCCGAGATAATCGTCTCCATGCTCCAAATCCCTTTTAAAGCCATTTCAAAGGCATTTTGCGCATACATGAAATGAACACATTTTTCTCCAAAACTATAACACATGCAAGCTTGTCCTGTTTGGTGGAGATGATATTTAATAAAATAAGTAGAAATCCACTAAAAGTTTTGTTTGGTTATCTTGCAATCCCGAGATAATCGTCTCCATGCTCCAAATCCATTTTAAAGCCATTTTTAAGGCATTTCGCGCATACATGAAATGAACACATTTTTCTCCAAAACTATAACAGATGCAAGCTTGTCCTGTTTGGTGGAGATGATATTTAATAAAATAAGTAGAAATTTACTAAAAGTTTTGTTTGGTTATCTTGCAATCCCGAGATAATCGTCTCCATGCTCCAAATCCATTTTAAAGCCATTTTTAAGGCATTTCGCGCATACATGAAATGAACACATTTTTCTCCAAAACTATAACAGATGCAAGCTTGTCCTGTTTGGTGGAGATGATATTTAATAAAATAAGTAGAAATCCACTAAAAGTTTTGTTTGGTTATCTTGCAATCCCGAGATAATCGTCTCCATGCTCCAAATCCATTTTAAAGCCATTTCAAAGGCATTTTGCGCATACATGAAATGAACACATTTTTCTCCAAAACTATAACACATGCAAGCTTGTCCTGTTTGGTGGAGATGATATTTAATAAAATAAGTAGAAAACCACTAAAAGTTTTGTTTGGTTATCTTGCAATCCCGAGATAATCGTCTCCATGCTCCAAATCCATTTTAAAGCCATTTTTAAGGCATTTCGCGCATACATGAAATGAACACATTTTTCTCCAAAACTATAACAGATGCAAGCTTGTCCTGTTTGGTGGAGATGATATTTAATAAAATAAGTAGAAATCCACTAAAAGTTTTGTTTGGTTATCTTGCAATCCCGAGATAATCGTCTCCATGCTCCAAATCCATTTTAAAGCCATTTCAAAGGCATTTTGCGCATACATGAAATGAACACATTTTTCTCCAAAACTATAACACATGCAAGCTTGTCCTGTTTGGTGGAGATGATATTTAATAAAATAAGTAGAAATCCACTAAAAGTTTTGTTTGGTTATCTTGCAATCCCGAGATAATCGTCTCCATGCTCCAAATCCATTTTAAAGCCATTTTTAAGGCATTTCGCGCATACATGAAATGAACACATTTTTCTCCAAAACTATAACAGATGCAAGCTTGTCCTGTTTGGTGGAGATGATATTTAATAAAATAAGTAGAAATCCACTAAAAGTTTTGTTTGGTTATCTTGCAATCCCGAGATAATCGTCTCCATGCTCCAAATCCATTTTAAAGCCATTTTTAAGGCATTTCGCGCATACATGAAATGAACACATTTTTCTCCAAAACTATAACAGATGCAAGCTTGTCCTGTTTGGTGGAGATGATATTTAATAAAATAAGTAGAAATCCACTAAAAGTTTTGTTTGGTTATCTTGCAATCCCGAGATAATCGTCTCCATGCTCCAAATCCATTTTAAAGCCATTTTTAAGGCATTTCGCGCATACATGAAATGAACACATTTTTCTCCAAAACTATAACAGATGCAAGCTTGTCCTGTTTGGTGGAGATGATATTTAATAAAATAAGTAGAAATCCACTAAAAGTTTTGTTTGGTTATATTGCAATCCCGAGATAATCGTCTCCATGCTCCAAATCCCTTTTAAAGCCATTTCAAAGGCATTTTGCGCATACATGAAATGAACACATTTTTCTCCAAAACTATAACACATGCAAGCTTGTCCTGTTTGGTGGAGATGATATTTAATAAAATAAGTAGAAATCCACTAAAAGTTTTGTTTGGTTATCTTGCAATCCCGAGATAATCGTCTCCATGCTCCAAATCCATTTTAAAGCCATTTTTAAGGCATTTCGCGCATACATGAAATAAACACATTTTTCTCCAAAACTATAACAGATGCAAGCTTGTCCTGTTTGGTGGAGATGATATTTAATAAAATAAGTAGAAATCCACTAAAAGTTTTGTTTGGTTATCTTGCAATCCCGAGATAATCGTCTCCATGCTCCAAATCCATTTTAAAGCCATTTTTAAGGCATTTCGCGCATACATGAAATGAACACATTTTTCTCCAAAACTATAACAGATGCAAGCTTGTCCTGTTTGGTGGAGATAATATTTAATAAAATAAGTAGAAATCTACTAAAAGTTTCGTTTGTTTATATTGCCATCCTGAGATAATCGTCTCCATGCTCCAAATCCATTTTAAAGCCATTTCAAAGGCATTTTGCGCATACATGAAATGAACACATTTTTCTCCAAAACTATAACACATGCAAGCTTGTCCTGTTTGGTGGAGATGATATTTAATAAAATAAGTAGAAATCCACTAAAAGTTTTGTTTGGTTATCTTGCAATCCCGAGATAATCGTCTCCATGCTCCAAATCCATTTTAAAGCCATTTTTAAGGCATTTCGCGCATACATGAAATGAACACATTTTTCTCCAAAACTATAACAGATGCAAGCTTGTCCTGTTTGGTGGAGATGATATTTAATAAAATAAGTAGAAATCCACTAAAAGTTTTGTTTGGTTATCTTGCAATCCCGAGATAATCGTCTCCATGCTCCAAATCCATTTTAAAGCCATTTTTAAGGCATTTCGCGCATACATGAAATGAACACATTTTTCTCCAAAACTATAACAGATGCAAGCTTGTCCTGTTTGGTGGAGATAATATTTAATAAAATAAGTAGAAATCTACTAAAAGTTTCGTTTGTTTATATTGCCATCCTGAGATAATCGTCTCCATGCTCCAAATCCATTTTAAAGCCATTTCAAAGGCATTTTGCGCATACATGAAATGAACACATTTTTCTCCAAAACTATAACACATGCAAGCTTGTCCTGTTTGGTGGAGATGATATTTAATAAAATAAGTAGAAATCCACTAAAAGTTTTGTTTGGTTATCTTGCAATCCCAAAATAATCGTCTCCATGCTCCAAATCCATTTTAAAGCCATTTTTAAGGCATTTCGCGCATACATGAAATGAACACATTTTTCTCTAAAACTATAACAGATGCAAGCTTGTCCTGTTTGGTGGAGATGATATTTAATAAAATAAGTAGAAATCCACTAAAAGTTTTGTTTGGTTATCTTGCAATCCCGAGATAATCGTCTCCATGCTCCAAATCCATTTTAAAGCCATTTTTAAGGCATTTCGCGCATACATGAAATGAACACATTTTTCTCCAAAACTATAACAGATGCAAGCTTGTCCTGTTTGGTGGAGATGATATTTAATAAAATAAGTAGAAATCCACTAAAAGTTTTGTTTGGTTGTCTTGCAATCCCGAGATAATCGTCTCCATGCTCCAAATCCATTTTAAAGCCATTTTTAAGGCATTTCGCGCATACATGAAATGAACACATTTTTCTCCAAAACTATAACAGATGCAAGCTTGTCCTGTTTGGTGGAGATGATATTTAATAAAATAAGTAGAAATCCACTAAAAGTTTTGTTTGGTTATCTTGCAATCCCGAGATAATCGTCTCCATGCTCCAAATCCCTTTTAAAGCCATTTCAAAGGCATTTTGCGCATACATGAAATGAACACATTTTTCTCCAAAACTATAACACATGCAAGCTTGTCCTGTTTGGTGGAGATGATATTTAATAAAATAAGTAGAAATCCACTAAAAGTTTTGTTTGGTTATCTTGCAATCCCGAGATAATCGTCTCCATGCTCCAAATCCATTTTAAAGCCATTTTTAAGGCATTTCGCGCATACATGAAATGAACACATTTTTCTCCAAAACTATAACAGATGCAAGCTTGTCCTGTTTGGTGGAGATGATATTTAATAAAATAAGTAGAAATTTACTAAAAGTTTTGTTTGGTTATCTTGCAATCCCGAGATAATCGTCTCCATGCTCCAAATCCATTTTAAAGCCATTTTTAAGGCATTTCGCGCATACATGAAATGAACACATTTTTCTCCAAAACTATAACAGATGCAAGCTTGTCCTGTTTGGTGGAGATGATATTTAATAAAATAAGTAGAAATCCACTAAAAGTTTTGTTTGGTTATCTTGCAATCCCGAGATAATCGTCTCCATGCTCCAAATCCATTTTAAAGCCATTTCAAAGGCATTTTGCGCATACATGAAATGAACACATTTTTCTCCAAAACTATAACACATGCAAGCTTGTCCTGTTTGGTGGAGATGATATTTAATAAAATAAGTAGAAAACCACTAAAAGTTTTGTTTGGTTATCTTGCAATCCCGAGATAATCGTCTCCATGCTCCAAATCCATTTTAAAGCCATTTTTAAGGCATTTCGCGCATACATGAAATGAACACATTTTTCTCCAAAACTATAACAGATGCAAGCTTGTCCTGTTTGGTGGAGATGATATTTAATAAAATAAGTAGAAATCCACTAAAAGTTTTGTTTGGTTATCTTGCAATCCCGAGATAATCGTCTCCATGCTCCAAATCCATTTTAAAGCCATTTCAAAGGCATTTTGCGCATACATGAAATGAACACATTTTTCTCCAAAACTATAACACATGCAAGCTTGTCCTGTTTGGTGGAGATGATATTTAATAAAATAAGTAGAAATCCACTAAAAGTTTTGTTTGGTTATCTTGCAATCCCGAGATAATCGTCTCCATGCTCCAAATCCATTTTAAAGCCATTTTTAAGGCATTTCGCGCATACATGAAATGAACACATTTTTCTCCAAAACTATAACAGATGCAAGCTTGTCCTGTTTGGTGGAGATGATATTTAATAAAATAAGTAGAAATCCACTAAAAGTTTTGTTTGGTTATCTTGCAATCCCGAGATAATCGTCTCCATGCTCCAAATCCATTTTAAAGCCATTTTTAAGGCATTTCGCGCATACATGAAATGAACACATTTTTCTCCAAAACTATAACAGATGCAAGCTTGTCCTGTTTGGTGGAGATGATATTTAATAAAATAAGTAGAAATCCACTAAAAGTTTTGTTTGGTTATCTTGCAATCCCGAGATAATCGTCTCCATGCTCCAAATCCATTTTAAAGCCATTTTTAAGGCATTTCGCGCATACATGAAATGAACACATTTTTCTCCAAAACTATAACAGATGCAAGCTTGTCCTGTTTGGTGGAGATGATATTTAATAAAATAAGTAGAAATCCACTAAAAGTTTTGTTTGGTTATATTGCAATCCCGAGATAATCGTCTCCATGCTCCAAATCCCTTTTAAAGCCATTTCAAAGGCATTTTGCGCATACATGAAATGAACACATTTTTCTCCAAAACTATAACACATGCAAGCTTGTCCTGTTTGGTGGAGATGATATTTAATAAAATAAGTAGAAATCCACTAAAAGTTTTGTTTGGTTATCTTGCAATCCCGAGATAATCGTCTCCATGCTCCAAATCCATTTTAAAGCCATTTTTAAGGCATTTAGCGCATACATGAAATGAACACATTTTTCTCCAAAACTATAACAGATGCAAGCTTGTCCTGTTTGGTGGAGATGATATTTAATAAAATAAGTAGAAATTTACTAAATGTTTTGTTTGGTTATCTTGCAATCCCGAGATAATCGTCTCCATGCTCCAAATCCATTTTAAAGCCATTTTTAAGGCATTTCGCGCATACATGAAATGAACACATTTTTCTCCAAAACTATAACAGATGCAAGCTTGTCCTGTTTGGTGGAGATGATATTTAATAAAATAAGTAGAAATCCACTAAAAGTTTTGTTTGGTTATCTTGCAATCCCGAGATAATCGTCTCCATGCTCCAAATCCATTTTAAAGCCATTTCAAAGGCATTTTGCGCATACATGAAATGAACACATTTTTCTCCAAAACTATAACACATGCAAGCTTGTCCTGTTTGGTGGAGATGATATTTAATAAAATAAGTAGAAAACCACTAAAAGTTTTGTTTGGTTATCTTGCAATCCCGAGATAATCGTCTCCATGCTCCAAATCCATTTTAAAGCCATTTTTAAGGCATTTCGCGCATACATGAAATGAACACATTTTTCTCCAAAACTATAACAGATGCAAGCTTGTCCTGTTTGGTGGAGATGATATTTAATAAAATAAGTAGAAATCCACTAAAAGTTTTGTTTGGTTATCTTGCAATCCCGAGATAATCGTCTCCATGCTCCAAATCCATTTTAAAGCCATTTCAAAGGCATTTTGCGCATACATGAAATGAACACATTTTTCTCCAAAACTATAACACATGCAAGCTTGTCCTGTTTGGTGGAGATGATATTTAATAAAATAAGTAGAAATCCACTAAAAGTTTTGTTTGGTTATCTTGCAATCCCGAGATAATCGTCTCCATGCTCCAAATCCATTTTAAAGCCATTTTTAAGGCATTTCGCGCATACATGAAATGAACACATTTTTCTCCAAAACTATAACAGATGCAAGCTTGTCCTGTTTGGTGGAGATGATATTTAATAAAATAAGTAGAAATCCACTAAAAGTTTTGTTTGGTTATCTTGCAATCCCGAGATAATCGTCTCCATGCTCCAAATCCATTTTAAAGCCATTTTTAAGGCATTTCGCGCATACATGAAATGAACACATTTTTCTCCAAAACTATAACAGATGCAAGCTTGTCCTGTTTGGTGGAGATGATATTTAATAAAATAAGTAGAAATCCACTAAAAGTTTTGTTTGGTTATCTTGCAATCCCGAGATAATCGTCTCCATGCTCCAAATCCATTTTAAAGCCATTTTTAAGGCATTTCGCGCATACATGAAATGAACACATTTTTCTCCAAAACTATAACAGATGCAAGCTTGTCCTGTTTGGTGGAGATGATATTTAATAAAATAAGTAGAAATCCACTAAAAGTTTTGTTTGGTTATATTGCAATCCCGAGATAATCGTCTTCATGCTCCAAATCCATTTTAAAGCCATTTTTAAGGCATTTCGCGCATACATGAAATGAACACATTTTTCTCCAAAACTATAACAGATGCAAGCTTGTCCTGTTTGGTGGAGATGATATTTAATAAAATAAGTAGAAATCCACTAAAAGTTTTGTTTGGTTATCTTGCAATCCCGAGATAATCGTCTCCATGCTCCAAATCCATTTTAAAGCCATTTTTAAGGCATTTCGCGCATACATGAAATGAACACATTTTTCTCCAAAACTATAACAGATGCAAGCTTGTCCTGTTTGGTGGAGATAATATTTAATAAAATAAGTAGAAATCTACTAAAAGTTTCGTTTGTTTATATTGCCATCCTGAGATAATCGTCTCCATGCTCCAAATCCATTTTAAAGCCATTTCAAAGGCATTTTGCGCATACATGAAATGAACACATTTTTCTCCAAAACTATAACACATGCAAGCTTGTCCTGTTTGGTGGAGATGATATTTAATAAAATAAGTAGAAATCCACTAAAAGTTTTGTTTGGTTATCTTGCAATCCCGAGATAATCGTCTCCATGCTCCAAATCCATTTTAAAGCCATTTTTAAGGCATTTCGCGCATACATGAAATGAACACATTTTTCTCCAAAACTATAACAGATGCAAGCTTGTCCTGTTTGGTGGAGATGATATTTAATAAAATAAGTAGAAATCCACTAAAAGTTTTGTTTGGTTATCTTGCAATCCCGAGATAATCGTCTCCATGCTCCAAATCCATTTTAAAGCCATTTCAAAGGCATTTTGCGCATACATGAAATGAACACATTTTTCTCCAAAACTATAACACATGCAAGCTTGTCCTGTTTGGTGGAGATGATATTTAATAAAATAAGTAGAAATCCACTAAAAGTTTTGTTTGGTTATCTTGCAATCCCGAGATAATCGTCTCCATGCTCCAAATCCATTTTAAAGCCATTTTTAAGGCATTTCGCGCATACATGAATTGAACACATTTTTCTCTAAAACTATAACAGATGCAAGCTTGTCCTGTTTGGTGGAGATGATATTTAATAAAATAAGTAGAAATCCACTAAAAGTTTTGTTTGGTTATCTTGCAATCCCGAGATAATCGTCTCCATGCTCCAAATCCATTTTAAAGCCATTTTTAAGGCATTTCGCGCATACATGAAATGAACACATTTTTCTCCAAAACTATAACAGATGCAAGCTTGTCCTGTTTGGTGGAGATGATATTTAATAAAATAAGTAGAAATCCACTAAAAGTTTTGTTTGGTTATCTTGCAATCCCGAGATAATCGTCTCCATGCTCCAAATCCATTTTAAAGCCATTTTTAAGGCATTTCGCGCATACATGAAATGAACACATTTTTCTCCAAAACTATAACAGATGCAAGCTTGTCCTGTTTGGTGGAGATGATATTTAATAAAATAAGTAGAAATCCACTAAAAGTTTTGTTTGGTTATCTTGCAATCCCGAGATAATCGTCTCCATGCTCCAAATCCATTTTAAAGCCATTTTTAAGGCATTTCGCGCATACATGAAATGAACACATTTTTCTCCAAAACTATAACAGATGCAAGCTTGTCCTGTTTGGTGGAGATAATATTTAATAAAATAAGTAGAAATCTACTAAAAGTTTCGTTTGTTTATATTGCCATCCTGAGATAATCGTCTCCATGCTCCAAATCCATTTTAAAGCCATTTCAAAGGCATTTTGCGCATACATGAAATGAACACATTTTTCTCCAAAACTATAACACATGCAAGCTTGTCCTGTTTGGTGGAGATGATATTTAATAAAATAAGTAGAAATCCACTAAAAGTTTTGTTTGGTTATCTTGCAATCCCGAGATAATCGTCTCCATGCTCCAAATCCATTTTAAAGCCATTTTTAAGGCATTTCGCGCATACATGAAATGAACACATTTTTCTCTAAAACTATAACAGATGCAAGCTTGTCCTGTTTGGTGGAGATGATATTTAATAAAATAAGTAGAAATCCACTAAAAGTTTTGTTTGGTTATCTTGCAATCCCGAGATAATCGTCTCCATGCTCCAAATCCATTTTAAAGCCATTTTTAAGGCATTTCGCGCATACATGAAATGAACACATTTTTCTCCAAAACTATAACAGATGCAAGCTTGTCCTGTTTGGTGGAGATGATATTTAATAAAATAAGTAGAAATCCACTAAAAGTTTTGTTTGGTTATCTTGCAATCCCGAGATAATCGTCTCCATGCTCCAAATCCATTTTAAAGCCATTTTTAAGGCATTTCGCGCATACATGAAATGAACACATTTTTCTCCAAAACTATAACAGATGCAAGCTTGTCCTGTTTGGTGGAGATGATATTTAATAAAATAAGTAGAAATCCACTAAAAGTTTTGTTTGGTTATCTTGCAATCCCGAGATAATCGTCTCCATGCTCCAAATCCATTTTAAAGCCATTTTTAAGGCATTTCGCGCATACATGAAATGAACACATTTTTCTCCAAAACTATAACAGATGCAAGCTTGTCCTGTTTGGTGGAGATAATATTTAATAAAATAAGTAGAAATCTACTAAAAGTTTCGTTTGTTTATATTGCCATCCTGAGATAATCGTCTCCATGCTCCAAATCCATTTTAAAGCCATTTCAAAGGCATTTTGCGCATACATGAAATGAACACATTTTTCTCCAAAACTATAACACATGCAAGCTTGTCCTGTTTGGTGGAGATGATATTTAATAAAATAAGTAGAAATCCACTAAAAGTTTTGTTTGGTTATCTTGCAATCCCGAGATAATCGTCTCCATGCTCCAAATCCATTTTAAAGCCATTTCAAAGGCATTTTGCGCATACATGAAATGAACACATTTTTCTCCAAAACTATAACACATGCAAGCTTGTCCTGTTTGGTGGAGATGATATTTAATAAAATAAGTAGAAATCCACTAAAAGTTTTGTTTGGTTATCTTGCAATCCCGAGATAATCGTCTCCATGCTCCAAATCCATTTTAAAGCCATTTTTAAGGCATTTCGCGCATACATGAAATGAACACATTTTTCTCCAAAACTATAACAGATGCAAGCTTGTCCTGTTTGGTGGAGATGATATTTAATAAAATAAGTAGAAATCCACTAAAAGTTTTGTTTGGTTATCTTGCAATCCCGAGATAATCGTCTCCATGCTCCAAATCCATTTTAAAGCCATTTTTAAGGCATTTCGCGCATACATGAAATGAACACATTTTTCTCCAAAACTATAACAGATGCAAGCTTGTCCTGTTTGGTGGAGATAATATTTAATAAAATAAGTAGAAATCTACTAAAAGTTTCGTTTGTTTATATTGCCATCCTGAGATAATCGTCTCCATGCTCCAAATCCATTTTAAAGCCATTTCAAAGGCATTTTGCGCATACATGAAATGAACACATTTTTCTCCAAAACTATAACAGATGCAAGCTTGTCCTGTTTGGTGGAGATGATATTTAATAAAATAAGTAGAAATCCACTAAAAGTTTTGTTTGGTTATCTTGCAATCCCGAGATAATCGTCTCCATGCTCCAAATCCATTTTAAAGCCATTTCAAAGGCATTTTGCGCATACATGAAATGAACACATTTTTCTCCAAAACTATAACACATGCAAGCTTGTCCTGTTTGGTGGAGATGATATTTAATAAAATAAGTAGAAAACCACTAAAAGTTTTGTTTGGTTATCTTGCAATCCCGAGATAATCGTCTCCATGCTCCAAATCCATTTTAAAGCCATTTTTAAGGCATTTCGCGCATACATGAAATGAACACATTTTTCTCCAAAACTATAACAGATGCAAGCTTGTCCTGTTTGGTGGAGATGATATTTAATAAAATAAGTAGAAATCCACTAAAAGTTTTGTTTGGTTATCTTGCAATCCCGAGATAATCGTCTCCATGCTCCAAATCCATTTTAAAGCCATTTCAAATGCATTTTGCGCATACATGAAATGAACACATTTTTCTCCAAAACTATAACACATGCAAGCTTGTCCTGTTTGGTGGAGATGATATTTAATAAAATAAGTAGAAATCCACTAAAAGTTTTGTTTGGTTATCTTGCAATCCCGAGATAATCGTCTCCATGCTCCAAATCCATTTTAAAGCCATTTTTAAGGCATTTCGCGCATACATGAAATGAACACATTTTTCTCCAAAACTATAACAGATGCAAGCTTGTCCTGTTTGGTGGAGATGATATTTAATAAAATAAGTAAAAATCCACTAAAAGTTTTGTTTGGTTATCTTGCAATCCCGAGATAATCGTCTCCATGCTCCAAATCCATTTTAAAGCCATTTTTAAGGCATTTCGCGCATACATGAAATGAACACATTTTTCTCCAAAACTATAACAGATGCAAGCTTGTCCTGTTTGGTGGAGATGATATTTAATAAAATAAGTAGAAATCCACTAAAAGTTTTGTTTGGTTATCTTGCAATCCCGAGATAATCGTCTCCATGCTCCAAATCCATTTTAAAGCCATTTCAAAGGCATTTTGCGCATACATGAAATGAACACATTTTTCTCCAAAACTATAACACATGCAAGCTTGTCCTGTTTGGTGGAGATGATATTTAATAAAATAAGTAGAAATCCACTAAAAGTTTTGTTTGGTTATCTTGCAATCCCGAGATAATCGTCTCCATGCTCCAAATCCATTTTAAAGCCATTTTTAAGGCATTTCGCGCATACATGAAATGAACACATTTTTCTCCAAAACTATAACAGATGCAAGCTTGTCCTGTTTGGTGGAGATGATATTTAATAAAATAAGTAGAAATCCACTAAAAGTTTTGTTTGGTTATCTTGCAATCCCGAGATAATCGTCTCCATGCTCCAAATCCATTTTAAAGCCATTTCAAAGGCATTTTGCGCATACATGAAATGAACACATTTTTCTCCAAAACTATAACACATGCAAGCTTGTCCTGTTTGGTGGAGATGATATTTAATAAAATAAGTAGAAATCCACTAAAAGTTTTGTTTGGTTATCTTGCAATCCCGAGATAATCGTCTCCATGCTCCAAATCCATTTTAAAGCCATTTCAAAGGCATTTTGCGCATACATGAAATGAACACATTTTTCTCCAAAACTATAACACATGCAAGCTTGTCCTGTTTGGTGGAGATGATATTTAATAAAATAAGTAGAAATCCACTAAAAGTTTTGTTTGGTTATCTTGCAATCCCGAGATAATCGTCTCCATGCTCCAAATCCATTTTAAAGCCATTTTTAAGGCATTTCGCGCATACATGAAATGAACACATTTTTCTCCAAAACTATAACAGATGCAAGCTTGTCCTGTTTGGTGGAGATGATATTTAATAAAATAAGTAGAAATTTACTAAAAGTTTTGTTTGGTTATCTTGCAATCCCGAGATAATCGTCTCCATGCTCCAAATCCATTTTAAAGCCATTTTTAAGGCATTTCGCGCATACATGAAATGAATACATTTTTCTCCAAAACTATAACAGATGCAAGCTTGTCCTGTTTGGTGGAGATGATATTTAATAAAATAAGTAGAAATTTACTAAAAGTTTTGTTTGGTTATCTTGCAATCCCGAGATAATCGTCTCCATGCTCCAAATCCATTTTAAAGCCATTTTTAAGGCATTTCGCGCATACATGAAATGAACACATTTTTCTCCAAAACTATAACAGATGCAAGCTTGTCCTGTTTGGTGGAGATGATATTTAATAAAATAAGTAGAAATCCACTAAAAGTTTTGTTTGGTTATCTTGCAATCCCGAGATAATCGTCTCCATGCTCCAAATCCATTTTAAAGCCATTTTTAAGGCATTTCGCGCATACATGAAATGAACACATTTTTCTCCAAAACTATAACAGATGCAAGCTTGTCCTGTTTGGTGGAGATAATATTTAATAAAATAAGTAGAAATCTACTAAAAGTTTCGTTTGTTTATATTGCCATCCTGAGATAATCGTCTCCATGCTCCAAATCCATTTTAAAGCCATTTCAAAGGCATTTTGCGCATACATGAAATGAACACATTTTTCTCCAAAACTATAACACATGCAAGCTTGTCCTGTTTGGTGGAGATGATATTTAATAAAATAAGTAGAAATCCACTAAAAGTTTTGTTTGGTTATCTTGCAATCCCGAGATAATCGTCTCCATGCTCCAAATCCATTTTAAAGCCATTTTTAAGGCATTTCGCGCATACATGAAATGAACACATTTTTCTCTAAAACTATAACAGATGCAAGCTTGTCCTGTTTGGTGGAGATGATATTTAATAAAATAAGTAGAAATCCACTAAAAGTTTTGTTTGGTTATCTTGCAATCCCGAGATAATCGTCTCCATGCTCCAAATCCATTTTAAAGCCATTTTTAAGGCATTTCGCGCATACATGAAATGAACAAATTTTTCTCCAAAACTATAACAGATGCAAGCTTGTCCTGTTTGGTGGAGATGATATTTAATAAAATAAGTAGAAATCCACTAAAAGTTTTGTTTGGTTATCTTGCAATCCCGAGATAATCGTCTCCATGCTCCAAATCCATTTTAAAGCCATTTTTAAGGCATTTCGCGCATACATGAAATGAACACATTTTTCTCCAAAACTATAACAGATGCAAGCTTGTCCTGTTTGGTGGAGATGATATTTAATAAAATAAGTAGAAATCCACTAAAAGTTTTGTTTGGTTATCTTGCAATCCCGAGATAATCGTCTCCATGCTCCAAATCCATTTTAAAGCCATTTCAAAGGCATTTTGCGCATACATGAAATGAACACATTTTTCTCCAAAACTATAACACATGCAAGCTTGTCCTGTTTGGTGGAGATGATATTTAATAAAATAAGTAGAAATCCACTAAAAGTTTTGTTTGGTTATCTTGCAATCCCGAGATAATCGTCTCCATGCTCCAAATCCATTTTAAAGCCATTTTTAAGGCATTTCGCGCATACATGAAATGAACACATTTTTCTCCAAAACTATAACAGATGCAAGCTTGTCCTGTTTGGTGGAGATGATATTTAATAAAATAAGTAGAAATTTACTAAAAGTTTTGTTTGGTTATCTTGCAATCCCGAGATAATCGTCTCCATGCTCCAAATCCATTTTAAAGCCATTTTTAAGGCATTTCGCGCATACATGAAATGAACACATTTTTCTCCAAAACTATAACAGATGCAAGCTTGTCCTGTTTGGTGGAGATGATATTTAATAAAATAAGTAGAAATTTACTAAAAGTTTTGTTTGGTTATCTTGCAATCCCGAGATAATCGTCTCCATGCTCCAAATCCATTTTAAAGCCATTTTTAAGGCATTTCGCGCATACATGAAATGAACACATTTTTCTCCAAAACTATAACAGATGCAAGCTTGTCCTGTTTGGTGGAGATGATATTTAATAAAATAAGTAGAAATCCACTAAAAGTTTTGTTTGGTTATCTTGCAATCCCGAGATAATCGTCTCCATGCTCCAAATCCATTTTAAAGCCATTTTTAAGGCATTTCGCGCATACATGAAATGAACACATTTTTCTCCAAAACTATAACAGATGCAAGCTTGTCCTGTTTGGTGGAGATAATATTTAATAAAATAAGTAGAAATCTACTAAAAGTTTCGTTTGTTTATATTGCCATCCTGAGATAATCGTCTCCATGCTCCAAATCCATTTTAAAGCCATTTCAAAGGCATTTTGCGCATACATGAAATGAACACATTTTTCTCCAAAACTATAACACATGCAAGCTTGTCCTGTTTGGTGGAGATGATATTTAATAAAATAAGTAGAAATCCACTAAAAGTTTTGTTTGGTTATCTTGCAATCCCGAGATAATCGTCTCCATGCTCCAAATCCATTTTAAAGCCATTTTTAAGGCATTTCGCGCATACATGAAATGAACACATTTTTCTCTAAAACTATAACAGATGCAAGCTTGTCCTGTTTGGTGGAGATGATATTTAATAAAATAAGTAGAAATCCACTAAAAGTTTTGTTTGGTTATCTTGCAATCCCGAGATAATCGTCTCCATGCTCCAAATCCATTTTAAAGCCATTTTTAAGGCATTTCGCGCATACATGAAATGAACAAATTTTTCTCCAAAACTATAACAGATGCAAGCTTGTCCTGTTTGGTGGAGATGATATTTAATAAAATAAGTAGAAATCCACTAAAAGTTTTGTTTGGTTATCTTGCAATCCCGAGATAATCGTCTCCATGCTCCAAATCCATTTTTAAAGCCATTTTTAAGGCATTTCGCGCATACATGAAATGAACACATTTTTCTCCAAAACTATAACAGATGCAAGCTTGTCCTGTTTGGTGGAGATGATATTTAATAAAATAAGTAGAAATCCACTAAAAGTTTTGTTTGGTTATCTTGCAATCCCGAGATAATCGTCTCCATGCTCCAAATCCATTTTAAAGCCATTTCAAAGGCATTTTGCGCATACATGAAATGAACACATTTTTCTCAAAACTATAACACATGCAAGCTTGTCCTGTTTGGTGGAGATGATATTTAATAAAATAAGTAGAAATCCACTAAAAGTTTTGTTTGGTTATCTTGCAATCCCGAGATAATCGTCTCCATGCTCCAAATCCATTTTAAAGCCATTTTTAAGGCATTTCGCGCATACATGAAATGAACACATTTTTCTCCAAAACTATAACAGATGCAAGCTTGTCCTGTTTGGTGGAGATGATATTTAATAAAATAAGTAGAAATTTACTAAAAGTTTTGTTTGGTTATCTTGCAATCCCGAGATAATCGTCTCCATGCTCCAAATCCATTTTAAAGCCATTTTTAAGGCATTTCGCGCATACATGAAATGAACACATTTTTCTCCAAAACTATAACAGATGCAAGCTTGTCCTGTTTGGTGGAGATGATATTTAATAAAATAAGTAGAAATTTACTAAAAGTTTTGTTTGGTTATCTTGCAATCCCGAGATAATCGTCTCCATGCTCCAAATCCATTTTAAAGCCATTTTTAAGGCATTTCGCGCATACATGAAATGAACACATTTTTCTCCAAAACTATAACAGATGCAAGCTTGTCCTGTTTGGTGGAGATGATATTTAATAAAATAAGTAGAAATCCACTAAAAGTTTTGTTTGGTTATCTTGCAATCCCGAGATAATCGTCTCCATGCTCCAAATCCATTTTAAAGCCATTTTTAAGGCATTTCGCGCATACATGAAATGAACACATTTTTCTCCAAAAACTATAACAGATGCAAGCTTGTCCTGTTTGGTGGAGATAATATTTAATAAAATAAGTAGAAATCTACTAAAAGTTTCGTTTGTTTATATTGCCATCCTGAGATAATCGTCTCCATGCTCCAAATCCATTTTAAAGCCATTTCAAAGGCATTTTGCGCATACATGAAATGAACACATTTTTCTCCAAAACTATAACACATGCAAGCTTGTCCTGTTTGGTGGAGATGATATTTAATAAAATAAGTAGAAATCCACTAAAAGTTTTGT